>NC_136489.1:110044712-110049712 GCF_053919585.1 Euprymna scolopes | reverse complement strand
CCATTGGGGGGAGTGGGGCTTGCTATAGTATTTCCGTGCGGGAACATGTGCTTCAATAGCAGTTTTGAACCATTCAGTTGTCTCATTTGCACACTGTTCCGCTGGAAGAGTAAAGATATTTTGCCATGGGGCATCTCTGATGAGCTCCCTGATGGCTTCCCAATCAGCCTTTTTGTAATACCTCGTTGTTTTGAGTAGTGGGTCTTCAGTTTTAGGGCGAGAATTTAGGCTGATTTCTACCATTATCACAGCGTGATCAGCATTCCCGAGTGGGCTATGGGCATTTGTTGTACAGTCATTGGGAACTGTTGTCAGAAAGAGATCTAGAAGTGAGGCATGTTGATCGTGCTGGTCTGGGAAACGTGTCGGAAATGTAACCATCTGAGATAGGGAATGAGATATAGAGAAGCTATATGTGGCGCTACCAGCTACGTCTGTGTGATATATATATGTATATATATATATGTATATATATTTGTATATATATATATGTATATATATTTATATACATATGTATATATATTTAAAGATATATGTATACATATTTGTATATATATGTATATATATATGTATATATATTTGTATATATATATGTATATATATACGTATATATATGTATATATATGTATATATACGTGTATATACGTATATATATATGTATATATATATGCATATATATGTATATATATATCTATATTTATGTAAATATATATGTATATATACGTATATATATGTATATATATATTTATATATACGTGTATATACGTATATATATGTATATATATATATGCATATATATGTATAAGTATATCTATATCTATGTAAATATATATGTATATATATATGTATATATGCATATATATATATGTATATATGTATGTGTATATGTATACATATATGTATGTATATATATGTATGTATATATATGTATATATACATGTATATATATGTATATATACATGTATATATATGTATATATATGTATGTATATATGTATGTAGATATATGTATGTATATATGTATGTATATATGTATGTATAGATACATGTATGTATGTATATATATATATATATATATTTATGTATGTATATATATATGTATATATATGTTTATATATGTTTATATATGTATGCATATATATGTATATATATGTATATATATGTTTATATATGTATATATATATTTATGTATATATATTTATATATATATTTATGTATATATATATATATATGTATATATATTTATGTATATATATATGTAAATATATATATGTATATGTATATGTATATATATGTTTATGTATATATATATTCATGTATATATATGTATATATATATTTATGCATATGTATATATATATATTTATGCATATATATTTATGTATATGTATGTATATATATTTATGTATATATATGTATATATATGTATACATATATATGTATATATATGTATATATATGTATATATATGTATGTATATATATATATGTATATATATTTATGTATGTATATATATGTATATATATATATATATGTATATATATATTTATGTATATATATATATGTGTATATATATGTATATATATATGTATATATATATATATATATATCAATAAGAAGTTTTGAAAATAATCAGTAAATTCATAATACGACAAATTTATTATTCAATTGGAGACTGTAATATATAAATATATTTAAATATTATAAGAGGATTATATGGATTTTTTTATTCCTCGTAGTAGCGTATATTCCGTTATAATCATAATAATTTTAATAATATTTATTATATTAATTTTAAAACGAATTAACTCTGTGAGACATTTCTCGAGTAACTTTATATTACAAACCTTTTAGAGAGTTCTTTCGTATACTACGCTCATATAAATCTTACTGAATTTAATTATTTAGCTTTTTATGGATTGACTCGTGTGTACATTGGAACATTAAATACTCTCTATTTTGTATTATGCTCTTTTTATTGGCTTGGATCAAATGATTGTGGGTCTTTATTTGTCATTGAATTTAATCACTTGATGGAGTAACTTTTTTTATTTTTTTTTATTTTTAGCCTTTTCATGCACTCCTTTTTTCAATGTATGCGCTGATTATTATTTTGCTAAAAACAGTTTCACTGCTGAGAAGAATCATTTATTTTAAATGCAAACTTTTAACTTTTGTATACCATGTCGAATAATAAATTTGCTTTTTTTTTTTAAATTTTAATCCATTAATCTCTATATTCTCATTTTTATCGTTGCTCGGACTCGTACATTGAACATTTCATCTAATGAGGATTCTCTTAAAAATATTGGTACTAATATTTATATGATCTTTGTTTTACAGTATCATACACGCTGTACTTTGATTGCGTTTCAAATGTCAGTTAATATATCTATTTATTTACTTACTAATTTTAAATACCTACAGGCACTAGTGTTTCATGCTATCGAGAATCGTCATTGCGGAGTGACACGACAACTACCTGTTGGGAGACTCGAACCCGGAAAAGACGTAATTTCTGAATCCATTAGCAAGGAACAAATCATCTCGGCCACCTTTTTTTGCGAGAACTATCGTTGAAATGTAATTCTTTTAAAAAATGTCTTGACGTCTGTCAGGGAGATCCCATGGTTATAAGATCTTAATCTGCGCGTGCAAGGTGAAATGACCGACTCTATTTCAATTTTAAAGTACTCAACGATAACAGCCGGGGTCTTAAAGGGCTTGACAATAATTACTATAATTATTATTAAATTTTTACAGACGCTAGTATTTAATCCTTTCGGGATTCATCAATGCTGGGTGACACGATGACTGCCGGTCGGGAGATTCGAAAGCGGCAACGAAACAATCTCTGACTTCATTAACAACAAACAAATCATTCCGACAAACATTAACTGGGAGAAATATTGTTGACATTTAAACATTAATTTTTAAATGTCTTAATGTCTATTAGATTAATCTAATGATTATAGCATCATGATCTGCGCATGCGTGCATATTGTGATATATTTATAAAATGTATAATAAGGTATTTTATTGATTTTTAGCCGGGAGGAGATATATTTTCAGTATATTTTATTTACTGTATCATTTTTTGGCGCCAAAAAGATCCATTCTCGTCTGCTCATTCACATTTTCTAAACAAAACAGAAAAAAGGGCAGGTGGAGGCCTGCGAGCAAGAGGAGAACACACACAGAGAGAGAGAGAGAGAGAGAGAGAGAGAGAGAGAGAAATACTCGTTATTTCTTATGTGATTTCGTTGCCAGTACATTTCATTTTGTTGTTGACTTCGAGGCGGTTATCCCATTCCCATAAAAAGCATTTTCAAGGAACCTGAGAAACTTTAATTTTTTTTTATATATCTAGTTACGTCACCCATCTCTACCGTCCCCAGCAGGGCTAGGATACGTCGTAACAATATATATATATATATATATATATATATATATATATATATATATATATATATATATATATATATATGCATACATGTTTATACGCATATATATGTATATACATACATACACACGCGCCCCCCACACACACCTATTTATATATAATGCCTTGGGTCTCTACGTTAAATACTATATCAAACTCATCTCCTTATTCATAATGTACAAGGTTAAATTTTGTTTTTCTTTTTTTCAAATGGAAATGGAAGGAGTTCGTCTTTTCTAAATCTACAATTCTTACTATTAAACCCTGTATGTACTAATTTAGTGTTCGTAGTAATTTCCTACTTTAATAAAAAGGATCTCCTGGTCGAATAGTTAATAATCTAAAAACCCGGACACACGTACGTTAGCTAAGGTACTATTGCATTTATATATTGATTCGTCAATATATTATTTCGTATATTGTTAACGTAATTAAAATGCACTGCAATCTACGGGGATTTTAATCTCATAATTGTTAGATGATGAGATTGTTTTGTAAATATGTTGGTATGTTTCTATGATAATCCCTGCATCAAACCCTTCTTTTCTGATGAGCAATCCACTTTTACCCGATTAATCATATTCGGTAGTGATGGAAACTGGATGACTGACGGAGCTCTTATCTTCGCCATTATTGTTATACTACTACAGAAATGTAGAAATCACGTTAATTTCTATCAACCAGATATGCTTTGCCAGTGTTACCAATATGCGTAGCTTCAAACACATTAGATAGACGACGGTGAATTCATAAACAATATCGACTAATAAACATGTATACCGTTTGATTCCTTTCATTTCTATAGCGTCATTTTTCAATGCATAATGTCAATTTATACTTGTCAAAACCTGCCTTTTGTAATGATTGCGGAAACCAAGCTACTAGCAGATATGCATGGTAAAACACATGCAACGTACTGAAAATGTTATTACTTTGTGCTGAGAAATACAATATGAAGTTTATATGAATAAATAAATGTGAATAAAATTGGCATATATAACAATAATAACTTAATACATTTGAAATTTAATATACTTTAATGTTAGTGTTTATTGAATTAATATTGCCTTTTAATGTCGACTACATTTAAATAATGGGCGTGTTTTATGTTGCTTATAAAGGTGTATTAAATGCAATAGAAACTTAATAATGAGATATAGATTAAGTGGAATATAAATCGATCTAAAACTGTGTGAGGGGTTATCTCGTATGAAAATCTGCATAAAATACTTCAATATTTCTGGTAAAAAATCGAAATCGAGATTAAAAGGATTGTACGGCTAATTATTATTAATTCTGAATTCTTTCAACTATATTATATACTACTTTATTCCTTTCTTCTAGACACACATACTCGCACGAACAGATACACATACAACCACACACACACATATATAGGCATCGTTTAAAAGACTGCGTTCATAGTCGGGTCAAGGTTTAAGTAAAAAAAACAACAAAAAAATTAAGAAAGCGGCCTATATGCTTGATATCAATGTGCTAATATTAAATGATTAAGAAGGGGGTGTAATCGGTTATGTTCAAATGAGTTTGCAAGCAAGTT
>NC_136489.1:110009712-110039712 GCF_053919585.1 Euprymna scolopes | reverse complement strand
TCGTTAATAGTATTTGCGTTTGGAAATCCTGTTAGTGATTATCAAAGTTACATTTAAGGCAAATTCTGTAACAACCTCACCCCATCCACAAAATGGGGTGTCTATTCCAAATGCGAGGTTGGGAGTGTCTATTCCGAAAGCCGTTCTTAACATGAAGAGGTTGAAGGTCGGGCAACAACAACAATAACAACAACAACAGCAATAGTCGTACTTATTTTTTTACGCGGGGGGATATGCTTCCACCGGCCAACGCCAATTGATGGGTCCTGCTTGTCTTTTATATTTGAGTTTGGTTTAAAATAAATCTTCCACGGCTAGTAGTAAAAATAAAATAATAAATATTCATTAATTTCAAACTTCCAGTAAAACTAAAAAATATAGATCACCTCACTTCACAGGCGTGTTTTTTTTACGTTTTAGAAAACATATGCACATTTAACATGTGGTTATCGAGACAAAACAATTATTTTATTTTTAATATTATAGGTTTATAAATAATGGAAATAATAATCGGTAATTGTATCGGACTCGGGAATTCAGTACGGGTTGGGTACTTGTATCGGAATCGGAAGAAATATTCGAATCGTCCCAATAAATGATGCATATTTGAACAGCCCTTTACCTATGTTATGAATACGGTTAAAAATAACAGGAAACAGTTGAATACTACTTATTACTGTCGTGATTAAGAACCGGTTAAGTAGCAACCCCCGATCAGACAGAACTGGTACTGATGCTATTAGATCATGGTAACTGATTTTCCTATAGAAAAGAAACAAACTTGCCCAATAGCACGAATGCTTATGAAGGCATATAATGCATATCGGGCGTAAAGACTTTCTCAGAATTACTCTATTTGCATTATATAACCAGAAAAGGATTGATATACCGTAAAAGATTAACCAAACGAAACTGTTAATAAATATTTTAACACACAAAGAACATAAAAAAGTTTTTTTATGTTTTTTTTTATTATGTTTTTTACAATTAATGGATTTAGCATTCCAAAAACCGTAAAGGCTTGATATGCACGAACACTAAAACAATAAACCAAACGAAATCATCGAGAATACTTAGTGGTGGTTTTAAAATAAACATCACTATGCATATTCTGCACCAGCGTGTATGTATATGCGACCTGTGAACATCAGTTCGAACGAACGAAATGATAGAATGTATACGATTAATTGAATACGAGTTATTATTTTAGATATGAAAACGTTGTATTTCACTTAGTAAATAAGATTAAATTTACTTACACGTTTATAGACATTATAGACAGGGAACTGCAACTGAAGCGAAGGTATGGCATTCATAATAAAACTCTTTTTTCCCGCGTATATTTGCTTAAACTGACATTTAGCGGAGAACGTTGTCCAGCTGTAACGGGCACAGAGTCGTTAAAGTTGAAAATAATGTAATAAATTGGAAATAAACTCTGACAAGTGCAGAACTCGAAAATAGAGTAAAAGAACAGATTTATGCCAGTTCAATTTTACTTGCAGTTTTATTTCTATGTGACGGAGATTTCTTGTCGGCCTTTAAGAAATAATATGGCACATTGCTCAATTGCTTCAAAGTTTTGACGTCGTTATTCCGTCGATTTATTATATAAGAATCGACAATAAAACATTATCCGATATTTATATCTAAATGGAAGAAAAATTACGGGAGGATAATCATGTGGGTCAGTTCTTTCACCTGATATTTTAAGAGTTGTGACGACAGAATATTTCCAGACATCGGAGAATTATAAGAAATTTAATATAGAGTTTGGAGAGGACAGCAGCTAGCACAATAAAGAAGTATTTATATGTGAATACGAAAGCTTCTTTGCTATATTGTATATTATGTTTACATCATTTTTTTCTTCCGTCGCTTAAATGTAATATATTTCTTCTTGTCATTTAATTGTTATGACCCATCATTTTTTGTAATAAATAATTTTATTAAGAATTCTTTATGAGTTTTGGTTTCGCGTATAGTAGAAAAAAAAAACTAAAGTTATATATATATATATATATATATATATATATATATATATTTCGAAAGTTTAAGTTTAGGTTTCAATATAGCAGAAGAAACTAAATGTATATATATATATATATATATATATATATATATATATATATATAATTCTTAACTATTATAATTAGACACCTACAAAACTAGTGTTTTATTCTTTAGGGAATCATCAGTGCCGGGTGTCACAATTAACGCCAGTCAAGAGACTTGACCCCTGTCAACAGTAATCATGTCTGGCTTCATTAGCAAGGACCCGAAACTCTCGGCTACCGTCCACCGCGAGAGATACAGTTTAAACTAAACATTTATTCTGATTAGATGCTTTTAAACTCAGTCCAAGTGATCTAATCAATATATGAAATTTACTTTGCACTTTTAACAAAAGAGCTACATGACGCCCTCATTTATACAGAACATTCACAGAATGCCAGCATCAATATATAACATAAGGAAATTCTGCTGTGGAATTTCCACGGGCCATGATAGTCTTATATTATTCTTATTTGTAAGCATATCGCATACGTGTAGATAATACGGTGTAATTTATATGCTTGGTAAATACACTTAAATATTTCAAAACGTGGCTTTTATTTAATCAGGGGCTAAATAAAAAAAAACTACTATTTTGCTTACACTTAACATCATATAGAACAGTAGGTAATGGATTATATTTGATGTACGTCCGAATAACAAATACGTGGCAATTCACAAATGTCTTCCAATATGGGACGTTTTATTCTGAACAATTATCAAATACGAGAAAATTAAAAAAACGTCTCAGTTTTGCATGTTTAAAAAAATACTCTAAAACACAACATGTTTTACGTACGTTATCATCTTTCCCGCACTTATTTGATAACGAGATCTTTCACTCATAAATAGTGGTGATTGTTACTATAAGGGTGCCCCAATAAAATGTATGCACTCTTTAAATGACCATGAAGCAAACATTTATTATAAAAAAGGAATGTTTCATACATAAAAATACTGTGAATAAATACAGAAACCAGCTAATTTTCGAAAGTGTTCAAATTAATGGCATTGTGGTCCATGAACAGCTGACAACGCTCTCTGATTGATCGAAAACGTACGTAATCAGTTCAATTGGTACATTGATACACCTTCTTTCAATTGTTGATTTCAACTCATTCATTGTAGCCTATTTTGTGGTGTGAACCTTGTGATTAGCATACTATCACCCCACCCCATAAAAGAGAAAATTCGGGGGGGGTCATATCTTGTGAGTCTGGACAGTACTCGATGCTTCCTCTACGTCCTTTCTATCTATTATTCTGGTGACTATCAATATATTCTCTTACGTCATGAGGATATTGAGTAAGTGCTCCAGCAGCTGGAAGTGACATTCTTTATTCCTAAATATCTCTTGGGAACGTGGCATAGCGTATTCATGCAGCAAGTTGAGATATTTTGTTGTATATTGGTTTATATTGGAGGAGATGATATATTAAAACCTGTCATATGTTATCTAGTGTATGTAAGATATTGTTCTGTTAACAGACAGATAACAAACGTATAAATCGTATGTATGTTGTTTAGCTAGGAGAACATGTATTGACGTGTAAACTGAATCATGTTGTATCAGACTTATCACACGGGATATTTTTACAGTCGATATGTAAGATGAATAATATATGATTCATACCTTTTTTTCTTGAAGAGTTATTCTGTATCTTCCCGCTGCTCCGTGACGAACCATGAAGCGATCAGCACCATATAATTGGGACATCTGTTTTTATTTGTGAAACCATTAAAACAACTCTTTATATTTTTATAATATAAATTTATTAAAGTTGTCTCAAATGGTTTTCACAGGATCTGCAGTTAGTCTATATGTCTATATTTTCTGTTCATACAGCCCCCTCCTAGCTGTCTGTCCACCGCTATCTAGACGTCTGTCCGCTCTGGTGGTCAATCCTCAACTCTCTGAATCTCGCCAAAACTAAGTACATCACGTGTTCTCTTACGTCAACTAATCACGTGTCTCAGACCAACCTAATCCACAGCTAGTTATTTGTTTATTCAAAACCCCAAAATAATGTTTACATATATTTTCTATTTTCACATTCCTTTTGCGATTCACACGTCAATCATTTCTTCCGCAATTTAATCGTTTATTATTCAAATCATAATAACTGATCCAGCGACCATCCGTCGCTCAAATCAATTAATAAGAATACAATAACAATGATAATAATGTTTTGATCCTTGACTCCGTTTGCCACAGTTAACAGATACTACGCTATGATAACAGTCTAAAGGGTCATAACATTACACTTTAGAGAGTGTATTTATTTAATTGGAACACCCTGTATAAAATGTTGATAATGTGAACACTTTCACATTCATGTTATAATGACCTGTTCTAAAATCGACCCCTCAAGAAAAAAGAATACACATTTGAATAAATTCATTTAAAAAATGGCATCTATTTTAGTAATTTGCAGAACATCTCTTTGATCTATAATTTCGGTTAGAATAAAGAGATTGCTGAACTAATTGCAACAATTGTACATATTAATAATAATAATAAAGAATCCCATATCTGTCATTTATTAAAGTAATATGTTGTTGAAGATGACCTTTATTCTAACAGAAAAGTGAGACATATTTTCCTGGTAGTATCGCCTGTAAAACACGATTATAATTTTAAATGGCATATTATTTGAAAAGGAAGAATGCGAAAGATTGGAATAGAGCAGACCTAAAATGTTCTTCAACGTCTTTCTACTTTGATATTAATGATTATGTCAGCATTCACATGTCAACGTCATAAGATCATGCGAAGTGAATTCACAATAAATTAATTAGTTTTCGATGAAAATATATAAGTAAAGTCTATTTCGCATGATCATTTCCATTGATTAGTAACATATTTGTATTTATAGTCGGATAAAGAGATTACCATTGCGCTCGCAACATTCTCTTTCACGTTACGGTATAGATAATAAAACTGTCCTTCATATATTTTTTTTTAGCAATCAGCCTGGGATTTTTCCTCTCGACATTAAAACCTCTGAGTGTACACCTTTGTTTAGAAGGCTTGTTGCTGATTGATAGAAGTATTTCCCTGGTCCTGTTCAGTTTTAGCACGTCCACACTCCTTTGCGTTCCATTCTCCTGCGAATAGGTTAATATATTTCTAATTGTCTGACATACCTCTATCGTGGAATATCGATGAGGCCGTCCATGCTATTTTGCCACATTCTGACCCTTGCGTCACATCATCCTGACACGAGTTGGAGATAAATAGCATAACTATTGTGTAAGATGGGGGAAGTAGTATTTGTGCGAGAACTCTCTTTGGATGAGCTCTGACTTAAATAACACCAAATTTAAATATTTATCAATTATTCTCAAGAATAACAACTGTTGCACAGGATAAATGAGCATATTTACAAAGTAGTTTTTATCTATAATAATTCACATATAAATAAATTTGTTTTAAATGCGTTATTCCCCTATTTCGCGTCCTGATATCGATGGAATAGGCTGAAATATTCTGACACAAATTGAATCTTATACAGATACTTTAATTCTAATTACAATCTGATATACGTATATGGATTTTCCTGGCTACTGCCTAACTAGGTAAATTTGATATAGACGAAAGGGCAAAGATTTAGCTTAAAGAAGTAAAGAAAAACAGCGATTGTCTTCCCCAGAAAAAATTAATACAAATGAAATAAATTCGCGCTCCGTAGGATACATTTCTTTCTTAAAGCAGGTTCGCCCCTCATAACTAACTTAGTGTAGGAAGGCGCTTCCAGTTTCGGTACAAATGCCATTGCCTTCCCATTATATATATATATATATATATATATATATATATATATATATATATATATATATATATATATATATAGTAATCGAATTACAGTCCGGTTTCGTTATATCACAACTCATCAGTGTCGCTAGACCAGCAACTCTCCTAAGCCGAGGATAGAACCCAAAACCATCGCGTTGATAGTAGGCAGTTTACCGATCGACCCACGGGAGAGGTGTCTGCTATTAACCTTGTCAAATGCCTATTTTAAACAAATATACACCACCACTTTTATAGAGCTCAAACCGCTTATTAATAAACAAACAGCGAGGTTTCTCGGCGTATACTTAAACTTCAAAATACATGTAACATATACATATACATATATATATATATATATATATATATATAATTTTTATGAGAGAGTCATATGTGTTTGATATTTTATATTTAATGTATAAACCATAGGTAAACAAATATTTGATTAAGGCCTTTTATAATAACAACATCCGATCAGACAGGTGTTGCTTATAGGGAACAGTTCACATTCATACAACTGCTTAACATTTGCACACATTTGAACAGATATATTTACTAATCAAAATGAAACATTTATATGAGAGAGGGGAAATGTCTCTTTGATGTTTTTGAATCAATGTTTATATTATGTGCTTAGAAATATCATGCGAGAAATGCATTAATTTGTTTAAAAAACTTTTTTATAACATCTGTAAGGCAGATGTAATTTGTACGAAATCAACAAACTATGTGGCATTGCCTCTTTGGGGGGTTATTAAGTATTCAAATGAGTTGAAAGCGAGCAGACCTTTTCGTCTTGTGTGTTTCGTTTAGAAAATCTATATATAGACACAAAAACCGTTTCCATTAATATATGTAATACATTGATATCAAGATAAATAAAATGGTATTATTAACAAAATTAGCGTAACAACAGTATGCAACATGTCAAGATCCTGGTGCCACAGAATCCATCGAGAATTGTCACGAGGTTTAGTAGTAACTAGTTTTTGTGTATGGGTACGTCCATTTCGTCGTGAAATAGGCAAATCAGCTTACATCATAAGAATAATAAACCTGTTGTCATTATGGTAACACGATCGAGTTGAACCTTGACGTTTGCAGCGATTTTCCATCTTCAGCCTTACCTATGATATTACTTCATTCTCGGAAAATGTTAATGTCGTGGGCCGTGGTTTATATTAATTGTAAGTAAATTTCAATGTTTGAGATGACATGTGTATTGATACTTAAATAGGGCAAAAATACAATAAGTTTAAATAAACTTCCCACTCTTACTGCTTATTTGTACGACTTCGAAAGTTATTGATAATCGACAAAAGTAGAAACTCTGAACGCATCTTGTTACATAGATCATCTATTTACTTCTTTTATATATAAGTATATATAATAATTTTCGTACTTAAATTTATATGTCAGAAAATGTGTATGAATACCGAACATACGCACCAGTGAACCCGCATAAGAGGAAGAAATTCATGTAGGGACGGTTTGAAGCCAAGATTACTTATACTAAAACATTGTCAAAAAATAAGAGGCTATGAGGATGGTTCGACAACAAGAACAGATTATACCCTATCCGCCAAATCTAGTAGAGAATTCAAGTAGAAGGCAAAGAATGAAAAAAAACAGATGCTACAACCAAAATCAAATTATAACGAAGAGGATGATATCATGGAGACAGAACAGATGATTAAATACGAAAAAAAATGAAAGTATACATCAGTTTAAGTGGTTCTGTTATAACAGAATATATGTTTTATTTCTTTTTTTAAGTCAATAATAAATTATATACATTATTCGTCATTTCTATAGTTACCGAATTTAGTTTTAAAATGCATAAATACCATAGTTACGACTTCTAATGTAAGATTGTAGAATTTACTGCGTGGAATGATAAAAAAATTGGTTATCGTCTATTTCCACGTGCCCTTTTTTTACTGTCGTTTTAAGCTCATTATGTTCCCTCAAGAAGAATAGCCCGAAGAAGTTCTTCATATAGCTTACTAGTTTTAAAATAAGCTGATTTCAGAATTACGGAACATTTTAAAACTGGAAACCATTAATGAAAATGCTATTGTGCAAATCATTCATTCATCGTGATGCATAACGATCAGTTGAAAATGGGAATAAATAAAGTCAAGCGGAAGTTAGCGATAACCAAAGAATTTAATCTCCAGAATATCGCCAAATACTTTAGTAAAAAAAGGGAAACGACGCTGACGATTAAACGATGCATGACTCTGAAGATTATAATCATGTAATTTGACACAGTAATCCATTTCTTTTTTTTGCAGAAACAAATGAGCCAGATTTAAACAAAAAGCATTGATACGTATCACTCTGTATTTTCTCAATATAAAAAAAAAATCAGATAATAAATAACTTATTTTCGGGAATTTGTAAAATAAAAAGTCGGTTAAGGAAACATTTAACATTTAATCTAAATTTGAAGAAAAAAATGTTGTTATTTACAGCAATCGACGATTCTTTTAAAAATAAAAACGTGATTTTTTCTATGATAAAATCGCGACATTTTTTATATTTCTAAGTTGTTCGACAGATTCGTAATCATTTGATTTTGGAGAGAATGTTTTTACCTCGTAAAGACATTCTTTTGTTTCAAACGAACTTATTTAACAATTTTTATAGTTTAAAGCATAAAAGTTTTGGCTTTAAATACAGACATATTTTTTGAGTATTGTAACTTATAGTAAGTCATACACATATGATTCGTCTATATATAAATATATATATATATATATAAATATATATATATATATATATATATATATATATATATATAAATATATATATAAATGTAACTCTTGGTTCGTTCGCAATTAATAGTCTAAAACACCACTGGGCGGATGGCTTCCACGTTGTGGTATAATATATTTACTATATCCATGTGTGTTTTTATATATTTCTTTTTAATTATAACATTATACTTAATTTTTCTATGATAAATAGGTGGTTTTCTTTGTACCGATAGGCCATTTTTTATTTAGGGACAATTATTTATTACCGCTTCCTGTCACGTGACCAGTGTTTCCAAGTTAGTGGTTTTCTTGCTAGATCTGGAGATTTCGTTTGCAATCTAGCGGGGAATTCTAGAAAATCTGGAGATATTTCGCACCCATACACCCGCAATTTTAGATTAAAAAATAAAGAAAAGCGCTTGAAAATACTTTAAAACCTAAAATAAACTCATTCATGTAAGTAAAAAAGTAGCATTTATTGCCTTTGGTAACAATTATTTATTGATTATTTATTTTATTTTTCACCTTTTTTTTCGGCTAACCATTCTTAAATCTCGCTGTAAAATCGATTTTTCCAAGTACATTTTAGGTGGGGGGACATTCCAACTTCCGAAGTTTAGTTTAAAATACGATCTAAGCAACCCTGCTTCATTTAGAAGTATTTACTCGAAAATTCTAAAAGGCAGGCAACAACAGCAAAAAAAAAAATTATACCAATACAGTAGAATTTAATTATCTACCAACCTAAATACTTTTAACATGCTAAAACAAAGTGTTTTTTTTTATTTTTCTAATTTCAAAATATGTTGCACCATTATTGTGATGTTTAATTTGCAGTATATTTCAATTTAACTTTTATTATACAAAGTTTGAGTTTGTGATTTGTTTCCTGCAAAAAATTACCCTCTCTGAAAAAACAGGTAAAACTAGCTGATAAAATATGTAAGCCTTCTGGGGAGCTAACCGCTTCAATATAATTCCAGAAAAATATAGTGAGAAAACACGGAACATTTTATATATTGAATATACTATATTTATAATTTTTTTATTGTAGGAAGTTAAAATATGAATTTTTTTTGGGGGGGATAAGCGATTTTTGAAAATTTCAGATGATAGAAGTTAAAAATCTAGCGATTTTCTGGACATTTCTTTTTTCTGATCTCGCGGGTTTTTTTTTTTTTAATCTCAGCTGCTAACACTGCATCACTAAAAAAACACTACAGGCTTAATGTAAACAGAATGTGTTTTAAATATCGGTAAATTTTCAATGAGTTTAATCACATGATTATTAATAATGTAACCATGTGATTGAAATTTAATTTAAATTAACCACACGTGGTCGCTTTCCTATCAAATATTCATCGAAAAATGGTAGGTACAGACAAAATGAATGCCGACGGTCAAAGTGTATAAACATTTTGACCCCATTTTACTTAAACATTCACCAAAAATCAGGAAATACCCCAATTTTAATGAAAATTTCAGTATTTATCAAACAATGATCGCAGAATATAATGAACTAATTATTTTTACTTAACTCTTAGGAAAAAGTTTTATTTTGTTTAAACAAAAATACCTTTACTAAAGTAATGGTTTTCAGTAGTAAATAAAAACGCAAGAATTTATTTTTGCTTTTTTATATAAATAAAGCTTCGTAATTTGTAACAATAAAAAATAATGTTTACAGTGACATGTCGAAAAAAGCCCCTAAAGTCCGTATTAATGAATTCGATATAACTCGAAGAAAAATGAATTTCTCGCATACTATTCAGGAAATTAAAGATTCAATTAGATTCCTATTTCAGTCGGAATTCATAGGCAAACCTAAATATTTTTTTGCTTAAAAAAATAGCATTAATACAGTAAGTTAGATAAAATTTGCATAGAATGCTCTGCTTTACGGTTGTTGTAAAAATGGAACGGACATTTGAATTTCGTTCCCTTTTAAATTCGGTACATTTTTACATTACGTCCAACTCATCGTTCACATTAGACACGTCAACTTTTATAGCTTTTCGGGTATGCTGGCAAGGTTAGGGGTGTATATTCCGAAAGCCGTTTTTAACATGTGTAGATTGGTCGGTGTGTCAGAACCTTCGTGAAAAATAGTGAATACTTCCACCCCGTCTTTCCAAGCTTATAACTCCTCGAAAAATGTAACTCAAGCCCTAATTGTTTTTACATTAAAGGAGGAAGGACCAAGGTTTCATACAAAAAAACAAACAACGTGTTTTTTGTTTAAAAAGGTTTTAAACTTCGGACTTTACAGGTAAATTTCTAAAAATCATTACTTTTTTGTTTTAAATTTGAATATATTATTTATTGACCTTTCCTCTTCAATTTGTGATACATACCACTTTGGTGGGTAATTATTTACTTTTTAATAGACATTTCAAAATGTGACGCGTGAATTATTCGACCCCCTGTCTTTCCAAGCTCATAACTACTCGAAAAATGTAATTCAAGCCCTATTTTTTTTTCAATTAAAGGAGAACTTTACAGGTAATTTTCTTTTTTTATTTCATATTTTGTGTTTTATATACATAAGGTACAACTGTTGAATGTTACTGTTTTGATTATATTCGTTTGGGGGGCTCAATTCAAAAATTAAGAAAGATAAAAACGAAGCGATATTTAAGTTTCCATTCCATTTTTACAACAACCGTAAAACAGCGCATACTTAGCAAGTTTTATCGTAATTTATAAGCATAATGTTGAAACACTAAATCAACATTTTATTTATTATTTTACATAATTAATGATCGAAGTATATTTCTGTTTATTTTGTGAATATCTGTTAAAAAGAAATAATTTGTACATTCTCTTGGAAAAAAGAATCAAACTTTTCTCTACTTAACTATTTACAGTGTTCATGTAAAGCATTCATCTGTTCTTTTTATAATAAAAAATCCGCTTTCAAAGAGAAACGTTTACTGCCACATTTCTTTTACACAAAAAAGTGCAAGTTTTCCTGAAAAAAAAAACTTTCACCTAACAATTTATGGTAAAAAATTAATCTTTTGGGGGGCAAAAATAACAACTTTTATTGATTAAAAAAATTGCAAAAAATAATAAAAGTAAATAAACGAACAAAATACAATTTTTCTTGAGGAATGTGTTCCATTTTAACAAACTGAGCTACAACAACGGGTGGCCGGGTACAGCTAGTATATATATATATATATATATATATATATATATATATATATATATATATATATATATGTATATATATATATATATATACAGAGAGAGAAAGAGAGGGAGAGAGAAAGGGAGACGGAGATAGATAATTTAGTGTATCTATATAAACGTTTATGTATCTGTTTTTCGTATTTACTTCAATAGTGCTTAATAAAGAATTAGGCTAAGTAATACACATAAAATATTATATGGCAATTAGGCTAAAGAGAATATTTAAGGTCCTACTTCCAGTAGAATCTCCAGGCTATTACAATAGCCACACATCCTAACGACGATGAAACGCAAAAACGTCTGCGTACCTTATTGACATACACATTTCCAAAACTACTACAAGAAATAATGTTAGAACTAAAATTCTTACGGTAATTTATATTATATCGATAAGTATATACATATATATATATATATATATTTATATGACACTCAAATGGCCTTGTAACGAGTGATGTAACCCACTTTCTGGTTTACGACATCCGGATGCGCAGGCGCGCATACACATAAACCTTAAACAACGTAAACAAATAAACACAAATCGCTTCTTTTGCTGATTTTGACCTGCGCACTGACATATTAACGTTATTATTTCGAAATTATTATTTGCCATGGGAAGAGTGTTTTTTTTTTTTTTTTTTTGGCAACTATTCTTTATTACAACTATACTGTCGCTAGTTTCTTACAACTAAACAACTTTATCCCGTTGACAAACATAAGAACAATTGTAGTAAATCCAATACTACTACTAATACTACTACTACTCTCTATCCGTCCCTTTTCCTTCCTTCCTTCCTTCCTTCTATTTTTATTTTTTCTTTACATTTCTAGATACAAAATCGTTGTGTAAGAACGGAGAATTTGTTGACACATTTACTAATCTGTTTCAATATTAGTTTTATTTTATATTATTTATTTAGTTTTTATTTTTTGCTTCAGGTTTTATTAATTGTTTTTTTTTTTAGAATTAAAGTTTCTATAACTTGGTTGAAAGATTCCAATATGGGTTTTTCATTCTTATATTTCTCATCGATAGGTCCATGTGCGTTTTTGTTGCTAAATGACTTTCTGTCGGGTTGGATTCGTAGGAAAATCATGTTTAATTTTCGATTTTTGAACGATTATTCGGAACAATAAGTAACTTTTTACGAATATGGAGGATTGTTTTTTAATGTTTGAGTGATCCGTCCGAGATTTTTCATTTTAATATACTTTAATAGAAATGTTTCTGTTAAGTTAAAAAAACAAAACTATTTTCTTTACGTCACAGGTGTCAGGCTCATACACGAATTCCATAGCTAATATAACATTCTGACCCAACGGGTTACGGGTAGTCTACTATATATATATATATATATATATATATATATATATATATATATATATATATATATATATATAGTGTGTGTTTGTGTGACGTTGACGGGTGGCGTACTTGCGATGCTGGTCAACTTTCTTCCGGAGCAACTTGTCCAGTTTTCACCTCAACATGTTTTGAAAACTTTTATCAGAACATAGGTTCATATTTGATCTCTTGTTTGCTTCCAATTAGATATACAGATAGATCTATAGCCAGATAGATAAATAGATTATTAGATAGGTAAATAGATATAGATATATGCAAAGGAGATACAAAGATAGATATATAGCTGGATCGATTGATGCATAGATTACAGCTTATTGCTCTTTTGTTTCACAAGTACATCGGACACGTATTCTCTCCCCCCTCTCTCTCTCTGTCTCTCTCTCTCTCTCTCTCTCTCTCTATATATATATATATATATATATATATATATATATAACAAAGTGCCTATATAAAAATTCCACGATAATGTGCATTTTATAGTTTATTGTTTTCACCATGTTAAAATGTTCAATTTTGACAGCACCTGTTTTGACGCGGAGAAGCAAACATATAATTGTCATATCAGCGCCCCATTAATTTATTAGAAGAATGAGACTTAAAGAAATAGGCTGGTTGTGATTACTTAAATTAAAAAAAATATCAGTAGTGTAGCTCTAATTCTATTTACTGATATTAATACCATTGTATAATTACGATATTATTTAAAGGTAAGAGTATGTACATAAGTGTAAGTATATCTATACACACCCACACACACACACACACACACACACACATATATATATATATATATATATATATATATAAGTAGAAATTATAAATACTTATATGCGGACGTTAGAAATCGGTTTCATATATTATATATATTCGTGTATTTGTATGTATGTATCAAAGAATATATGTATATATTTATATATATATATATATTTATATATATACATATATATACATACATATGTATATCTTTTTCATTTTATATATTTCAAAGCGCATAACTTTTATCTAAAATTAACACGCATATAAAAAAACAGGGTTTTTTTCTTACTGTAAAAGTTTTCTTTTGAGATTTTAAATCGCTGCTTTGATGTCGATTTTAAGAAGTTAATGTTAAAACGAAATGAAAGTCATTTCATTATTTCATTGTCAACACTCTATAAGAACACATTTAATATGAAAAACATCAAGAATAATATTAAAATATTAAAACCTCCCATACAAGGAAATATTGTTTATTCATAAGGTTTATTATGCCAGAAACAATGTTTCCTCGAAAAGTTTATTATTTCCGAAATAGTGCTTCTTCGAACAGTTTAAAATCGCACGAACAGAAATACCATGGCCTTGATACTGGTAAAGAAAAGTGTCAAATAACAAACGACTTAAATGAGTTAAAGCATTGTTAGTTTTGATTCTACATAGTAGAGGCTCTTTTATTCAAACCATCTGAACGGTGAAAGTAAACAAGATTACCGGATACAATGTGGTTTACGGTTATACACAACTCGCAGATAGAGCTAATGTTCCTATCCAGGTATTGTTACAGCAGCGTGTCATCTTATAAAATAGAATCAGTAAACTTTAAAAATAAGACATCACCAGGTTTCAATATCAGCTTTACTTCTTGTAAAAATGCTGCACGGTGCATTCTTTCTAATTTTAAGAGAATCCAAACTCGATTTCGTTATCTGGTATACGGGTAGTCTCTTATTCCTTCCATATAACCCCTTCCTAACAAGAAAAATACAGCCAACTTTACATTCAATTGTAACTTACATGAAGAATGCTTGACGACTGCTCATTTTTGGTCTCAGTTTAAAAGACACTCCAAGCAAAATTTTGTAAAACATAAAAAAAAAACTTTCAAAACAAACCACATGTTTATAGACTACATCTGAACCTTCATCTACAGATCTTTATTGCAAAGACTTTCTGTCTGTTGAACACATTATCGCGATACTGCTCCCTTGTTTATTACCAAAATATCTTCTTTAAGACCACTATTAACAACTTCTTTATAGTTAACGATCTGTTTCACCATATATAAATTTTATTAATGTGTGCATTTGACTCTCATTGCATCGTATTTATGGTACATGGTGGTACAATTGTAAATCTCAAAACCAGCCCGTATGTATACATCCGTCATCGGTAGTAACCCCCAGACAGTAAGCTTATAGCTTTTCCACAAAATTTTCCATTTTCTACCTACTATTTATAAAGCGTTAAACGGTCAGTAAACATCGAAACCACTAAATCACACGAGAGCGTTCAAGTAAAATACATAAAATAGTGAACGTTGAAACGAGGATAATATTCATAAAAACACAACAATATAAAAAATAAATCATATGTACATTTCAGGATGCTTGTGCGAATGCTATAAAAATCTGTATAGGAAGTTGGATTTGAAGGCGATTACAATGCAGTTTAGTAGATGACCACTATTTTATGCGATAAAGGCATACAGAATTAATTCTAACATTGAAAGATTTCAATACTGTTTTAATAACGAAATATGACGAACTAAGTAATCGTACTTTTCTAATCCAGTCTGTATAAACGAATTGCATTTCTCTTAGGAATGTGAGGATCTGAAATATAGTTGGCAATAATTTAAAATTATCCACATTACAAAATTTTACCCTAATCGAGTAATGTTGAAAAATTACAGTTATTTAAGCAGAACTATTGTAGTAAATTAATCAAATTACAAGGATATCAGAATTTTGAGTTTTTCTAAAGCATAAATTTGTGGTTGAAAATATATTGCTATTATAGCTGAGCTCGAACTTATTCAGGTATGTGTCATTTAAATTTATTTACATTTAGTTTTTATCGCTATATAAGAAAAAAAGCAAATACTTATTTATATGTCTTCATTTGACTACACACACACATACACACACAGACATATATATATATATATATATATATATATATATATATATATATATATATATATGGATGTATATTGTCCCTCCACTAATGACTGTCGTTAGATATAAAAATAATTATCGTTTAATTATAATTATCATGCTCGTTTTAGAATACTTAAGAATAAGCATGCAACACGAATGTCTGTTTAATTGTAATTAAATACATAAGTATATATGCATACACAAACACACACACACAGACATATATATATATATATATATATATATATAGAGAGAGAGAGAGAGAGAGAGAGAGAGAGAGCAATAAATTGTAATTAGTAAAAACCTGAAAAGAGTGCCCAATACTATTGCAGAGCAAAGATATATACTTTTATTATCGTATTAACATGTGTAACTAAGTAGATAGAACTGTAATAACATTACATACACACACGCACACACACACACTACACATATTTATATATATATATATATATATATATATATATATATATATATATATATATATATATATATATATATATATATATATACAATTATATATATTAGGAGGCGGACTTAAATGCAAACTAGTTAGACTATGAATTAGATCAAGTCTCTCGGGTCTGTCTATAAAGGATTTCCCAGAATAAACTGCCATGATGATACCTTTCACAAGTGAAATCTGATAAAATCTTACAAAATAAAATTAGATTTAAAACCCAAATATAATTGATTGCTGTAACTAATCCACACTGATTTCTATGAGGAATGGTACATGCTCTCAAGCTGAGATTACCTCAAGTAACAGCATGAAGCTTGATACTCAAGTAGATAAGTATAAGTCTTGACGAAATAGCAAATAAAACGAAGAGACTTCAAGAAAAGAATGCTATAATATTATTAAATAGTAAGTCGTCAATTATTTCGCCAGCTTGTTTTACTTACTTAATGTTTCGGATATAAAGAGGAACTAATAGAATATTCAAATTTCTATATATCTCATATAGAGAGCCAGACATCGCCCCTAGGAATGAGCGGAGAACGACAACTAAAGTGAAATAAAACAAAATATGAGGACGGTGTTCCTTGCTTGAAACATTGTGTGCATTGAGTTCTGTTTCAAAGCTATAAGAATGCAGTTTTCGTACGAAAACATTTTAGGATATAAGGCAAAGTTGGCCGTCATAATGATAATATTGAATGATTTTAATAAATTTTAGTTATTAATTAAATAGCTAAAGAAATAATGTGTCGAAAACACATAGGTTTGGTTGTGTTATATTTTTCTAACTTTCGAAATGAACTTCAACTTTAGAGATAAAAGATATATACCCACATACACGCGTACATACACCCCCAATATATATATATATATATATATATATATATATATATATATATATATATATGTGTGTATATATATGCATATATATGTATATATATGTATATATATGTATATGTATATATATGTATATATATATGTATATATATATATGTATATGTATATATATATATGTATATATATGTATATATATATGTATATATATGTATATATATATATATATAATACGAGCAAACAGTTAATAAAACATGTTAAAAAACACTTTGAAAAAGAGTTAAAACACATATTTAATCTGAAAAGGAAACCCTAGATAAGTGGATAGTCCTTAATCCGCGGAGTTTCGAAGAAATACTTTCCTTCTCATCAGAGGGTAGGAATTAGCAAAATGCGGAATCAGATTCATATATATATATATATATATATATATATATATATATATATATATATATATATATATATATATGTTTGGACTGCAGAAATTCCCCTCTTAATCAAAGTATCGAAGATTTCCAATACCAGATGTCACATACTAATTCATTATGTCTAGGTTATTAGCCACTACCTTATGTAATTTTTAACACAATTGTAGACACATAAAGTCGTTCTAATAAATATTACATTGCATCCTAGGAGTAACACCATTACAATCACACCATCTATAAATGAAGAAGACCTTATTTTTCTCTATAAATATTTAGTCCTCCAACTGCTTTTAATTGATATCTGGACATATTCGATATTTTTCTCATGTTATTTTCCTACACTCGTTACTGGTGATTTTCTACATACACATAACATATATTTTTAATAGAGTAATGGACAGATTAACTTCTCCCTTCCTCAAAATCCGTCCAATCTGATTGGCTGAGAGCAGCTTATTTTATTATTCCAGAATCCACTTATCAATACATAAACGGCCGCTCACCCAATATTGCGGCGTTCTCTATATGATGCACTCGTGCTAAAAACACTCATGAATGGAAAATTAAATATTTTAACCTTACATTTATCTATGCGAAAAATGTGTTTACACACCAATATCCTTCTAACAAAAAAAAGCATGAAAAAACCCCTGAAAAATTAAACAAAAAAAACCAACAAAAAATGGATACTGCATTTATTTAACGATTACAGATCTGACTCTAAATCATTACACGGTGCTATTTTTTGTTTTGTTTTCGTTTGTGTTGGGGGGGCGATTTAATTTCCTGTATTTTTCTTTTTACATTTACTATTGCTGAAAACGATTTCAATTTTATATTTTCAAAGATTACCTAGGATACAATCATGTTACTTCTCGCGTCAACCGCTTCCAGTCCATGTACGATGCAACTTTTTTGGTTTTAAATTCCTTTGTTGACAGACAAACAAATTATACAAAAACTGTTTATTTTTAAATCAAACATATTAGACACAATAGCTTAAATACTTCCAGAAAATATTCATCCCTTAAATAATATTTTCACTGCAGAAATCCTCCTCTTTATTAAACATTTGTTTTTGTTTTATTTTCCTTTGTTGACAAACAAACATACAATAAACACTTTTTATTTTTATATAAAACACATTATTAATCACGAAGGCTGAAATAAAGCCAGAAAAATCTTCTTTTTTTTTGTCATATTGCCTTTAAAAATAGTCCTTTCTAAACTTTGACAGTTTGGCCTTTATAAGGCCAAACGTTTGCCTTTTATACGATTTCATGACAGGTTCCCAATGAAAGTATACAATAGGCCAAATCTATTAAAATTTAGAAATTGGACTTTTAGAAGCGGCGTTGATTGTTGTGTATTTAGTCTAATAAAAATGATGAAATAATAATAATAATAATAATAATAATAATAATAATAATAATAATAATAATAATAATGGAACTTTACTGATTTTATTTCAGCCTTTGAGTCTAATAATATGCTTTAAATAAACATAAATATTTTTATTAAATTTTCTGTCACTGGCGAATAATTTAGGCTGCTAAACTACACATTTGCCGTAAATTATATATGCCTTCGGAAACACTTGTTTATTATATATTTGTTTCCTGTTTATTTTTTCTAGTTTGGACACATTATCGGCACAGTCCATACATTAACTTGCTTTTTTTGGTTCTTATGGGTAACTTGTAACTTAGCTGTATCTAAGCAACTTTCTTTAGATTGACAACTTTTCTAAGTTTTCAACATTGATTATTAAGACCATCTCTTTAAAATTAAGCGGAGGCATATAGTTTTGGAGATATAAAGACATGCATTATGCACTGTACTGCAGTAACCGCAAGATTTATACGCACGCACGAAAAGAAGATCTACATATTTCCAATAGATACTGCCCCTCCCCGTTTGAGGGTGGGTATAGTCTTTGCCGGTGGATAGACTGACAAAGAATATCAAGGTTTAAACTAACGCAAAAATGACAACCCCCACATCCCCTCATAAAATGAGGTGTATATTCTGAAAGCTGTTGTTACCGCGGTTAACGGGTCCTGCTAGTATGTATATATATATATATATATATATATATATATATATATATATATATATATATATATATATATGAACAAATGATTAATAAAACATGTTAAAAACATCTTGAAAAAGAGTTAAAACATATTTAATTTTAATTTTAAAAAGAGAAGCACACGATAAGTGGATAGTCCTTAATCCGCGGAGTTTCGAAGAAATACTCTCGTTCTCATCAGAGGGCAGGAATTTGCAACATGCGGGATCGGATTTTGCATGTAAAAGTATTTAATGAAACCACAAGTAAGTCACAGATCTTACTTGGTTAAAAAAAGGATGAGGTAAGGGGAATAGGAGGTTAAAGAAAAAATGATAAAAAGATTTCACATGAATGGATAGTCCGGTGAAGGGTAAAAAATCCAAGAATGGTAAAATCCAAACACGGACGAATTAAAAACTTCCAATCCAACAGGTAAGTTCCAAAGTTACTTGTAAATATTAAGTCTTTAATACTTATAATATATTTTAAGTTTACCATTTTGATTACCTTGGTAAACTTGTAATTTATATATATATATATATATATATATATATATATATATATATATATATATATAAATTAGCGGATTTTCTTTATTTTTTTTTTAATTTTAAAAGTTTAAATTTTGAAAATAACAGTCCAAGTAAAAACACGTATTAGAAAGTTCAATTTCATACAAGTTAGCAACTAACATCTAAAATAATTCTTCAACTTATGACTGCAAACGGAACAAGTCTGAAAAATCTTGATACATTGAGAGTTACTTCAAACAAAAAGAATATGCAGCAAGAACTAAGATTAGCTGTGTTTCAAAGAGCATAAACTATATACTGAATGACATTCCTGAAAATACTTTTTCATATTTTTGATCAAAGTGGAAATAATTTTTATAAAATCGATGAAGACTTTTTATTAAATTTTGTATAATAGTACAATATACTTTTAAAACACGTAGCTAATCTACAATGGTGTCTAATAGAAATTTTTTTTAGGATCGCCTTTTGATGTGCTACCAGATATGGTATTCAACAGCGTTCTATTCAATTCAGCTATAGTAACATTATCAACAATATTTTGAAAACAGTACATTCAAAAGATAGTTAAAAGAGAAATTGCCTCCAAATTACACAAATAATAAGGTAATCAAGATAGGATAAATACTTAACTTAGCATTCCTGGTCCATAACATATGAAATTGTCCAAAAATTATATCGTAAAACTATAGATAACCGAAAAAACAATTTATTTCATCTTGCTATGATTGCACATGATGGTTATTAATTAGAAAACTACATCAGTTCTATAAATAAGATTTGAGAAAATTCAAAGATTAAGATATCGTAAATGTTACGGTAATATTCTAACTTTTGAAGTTCAAGGTTTATCGTCGGAGGCTATGATTTGTAAGATGCGTGTATTCAGTTACTATTGCATGAAAAATTGAAGTTATCGCAAAAAGTAAAGTTTCTATTTTACATGCCATCAATACTGACTGTATAATCTCACGATTAAATCAGTCTTAAGTTAGCTGTCTAATCCTTCACCCAAATTTGACGTAGGGTACGTTTATCTGAACACTAAACTGTACACACACATCCAACTAAATAAACAGAGTTACAAATGCCACCGCAAACATAACCTGCTTGGGGCAGGTTTTTAAACAAAAAATATATTAGTTTATTGTGAGCTCTTTTGGACTTGCTATTTTGTCATGACGTAAGATCTGTGTTTCTGACAGCTGCGCATGGCGATGATATCAAAGTGCCTAAGAACGCAGTTCAATGATATGATTATTTCCAAAAATAGTTATTACCTGCTTAATCTTATTTCATAATTAAATCATTTTAAATCGATCTGGATTATGACGCTTCGTAAGATTTAATTTCTCAAGTTCAGATATAGTTTAATTTTCTATATTTTAATAATGTTAACGAATAATTCGCGAACTAAGAGACGACGTTGTGCGTTTTGAGTTGAATGCAGTCAGCATATTAAAGGCGATCATAATGCAGACATTCCATAACAGATTCCCAGTTCTAGTCGAATTAGCACTCGTTTTAAATAATTTAATGGCAAAACTGAACAAAGTCAGAAATAATTGAAAAACAAGTACATTTTTTCAGATTAATTGCTCCTCTGGTAAAATGTACTTAATCTTTGGCTTAGACGCACAATAATGAACTTCGGTTAATAAAATTTTCATCTTTCAAAGATTGCATTATAATTGTCACTTAAATATAATTACCTTCACATTACAATTTCCCAAAGAACTCCACTAACTTTAATGTGCGGCATTCGTTTCATTATTTTTCACGAGCATTGTACCTGACGTTTACCATGGGCATTGCACACGAAATATAAATGTTGGAAATTGTGGGAAACATTTTTTAAAACTCATTTGTCCCTCTATTCTATATCTTCATCGCTTTTCCATCTCTCTCCTCATCACTCTTCTCTCCATTTATATCACTGTATTTCACCCCCCCCACACCTATTATATTCATATGCGGCAAAAATACAACAATTTCAAATGAGGAGACTTCCATTTAAAAGAACATTTCGCTTCGAATAACTGCTTAAAATTACTTAATAGTAAAGGTGTGTCGGCTAAGAAAGTAAGATAAAATTAAAACAATAGTTAAAGACGTGATCCGTTTCTGCTTCCGGAGGTTAGGTCGGCCGTGTATATGAAGTGATAGAAACGTCGGTAATGTCACTTTATTAAAATAGAAAGTGAGATAAGTAGTCAGTTCTGTTTAACCTTAAGGCGACAGCATGTTAGATAAAATAATTTAAGCATCGTATATATTCGAGATAGAGTAGTGTTCAACACTTGTGTGGCCTCAATATGTCTTTCCCTTACCAAAAATAAAACATGCCGGAAAAAGGCAACACAAAATATTCCAATAAATGATTAGTTTCCAGATTTTCAATATTATTTCTTTGTTATACAAGCATTAATTCCAGAAAAAAATCCCAATTGATATCATAGTTTATCTTTCCTAATACCTGACGAATGCTAATTAAAGCGTATATATACAAAGTATGATGCATTCATAATTATTCGATTTGTGTATTTGCATTCCACAACATATTCTTTTTTTATTATAGAATAGTAAACATAAGAACGTTCCTTAAAAGGACGATATTTAAACAAAATAGTGTTTAACTGATATTCTTCATCTTCATTTTCGCAGACATCACGGTTATATAGTGATTTTGTTAAACGACCAAATTAAAGCAACATTGAGCGTGGATAATACCAAATAGATGCCCATTTAATATTATCAAGCGCTGTATGTAAGAGGACCCTGTCATAGGTTCGCAAAAACTGCACAAATCTAACATTTTCTCGCTGCTGGGGATGTACAAGATGTCGGTGACTGCTTTTAAATTTAATATTTTCTTGACAGTTCCCTCTTTAGAAAAATAATCCGCCTAAGGAAAATGCTAATGTCTTGATTTCCCTTCCACTGGTTGGCAAATGGACAGATAAAACATGGTTCTTACCATAAATGTCTTGGATAAAGGAAATTAAAATATGATTTATGCTTAACTTAAAATTAGAATATTACGGATAAATTAATGTAAAACATATATACTCAAGTCACGAATTGATAAGGGCTATTAAAAGTTAGCAATACGCACTTCCGGAATATGCATACAGTTCAATTCAATATAAATAATATATTATTATAAGGAAAACATTGAACAAGATAGGAAATTAAAATTAATAGGCGTAATAAAGGTAATTAATTTTGTAATCAGGTAAAGAATGCGAACGTTCCGTTCGTTTTGTTTCCAGCCTTATTCATTCAAAAGGAGAAAACGCTGTCTTTTATTAGCTTAGTTAAAAATGAAATTTCTGCACTAAAAATTAATTACTGGTAAAAAAGAATGATGAAATAACAGCCAAAGAAATTCATTTTGTTTGCTGTGATTTAATAAACAAATAGACAAACGAATAAATCAACTTTCGAAAAAGAAAAAAAACAGAAACTCATGCGAATACATAAATCCTTGCTGATTGTTAAGTGAAATTTAAGTTGTCTTTCTTAGTCTAGCGTTTAAAGAAGCGGGAAAGTCATTATAGAACAATCCAAGCACAAACAATGCAACGAATGAGAGATAATAATTACAGTTTTAATCAATTGCTATTATACCTTCTATTGTAACACTTTATTATGTATAATAGGTTATTAATTAAAAGATAATTATATCCATGCATTTAAATTGCATTGGGGGTGCATTTGCTTAGGTCGACGTACATTTAAACGTTTTGTGCTAAAACGTTTTAATACAAGACCCAAAAAGATGTGTAATTCACACTGGAGTCAGCATTTTTATCTAAATTTTATTAATTTTTTCCGTCTTATTTTATGTTTTTGTGTTAAACATAGCGTTAGTAAGACATTTCATAGTAATAAGAACTAGAATGAAACCCATTTCAAATAGATAAAATTGATTTCGCAATCGGTTTGGGGAATCTACACTAGCGGCCCAAAATCTAGTACAGTTTTATTTTTTCTCATATTCTCCGGAATATTCGAGGGGATTAGAACTAAACTTGCATACAAATAACATGATAACAGTATTGATAGAGTTTCTTGCACCCATACGCTCCCCGAAAGTAGACCATATGTTTTCAATGGTGTTTAGGTCCCGACTGTAAGGAGGCCAGTCCAAAACATTCATATTTTACTCGTTCAAAAATCCCATGACATGCTTAGTCTTGTGGCTGTGGGCGTTATCCTGCATGAAAATAGGTTTTTCACACTCAGAATTTCGAAGTATTGGGATGACATGATCTTTAAACAAGTTTTTGTATATTGTTCCATTAACTCTGGTGTTAAGACGGACCAATCAGTCGTTCCCTCCCAAGAAATCATTCCAACCATCGTTACACTACCCCCATCAAACTTAATTGTTTTCTTCGTGCATTTTTTATTAAATCATTCGTCAGCAAACTTTTTTTTATAAATTTCTTCCCGTCAGATCTATATACATTAAACTTACTTTTGTCAGAAAAATACATTTCGCCACTGATCATCTGTCCACAACACATGCTCTTGAGCAAAGCTTAATCTGAGTTTCTTGTTCTTCTTGTTTATCAACGGTGTCTTAACTGGTGAGCTCGCAAACATACCAATTTCATTCAGACGTCTTGATACTGTTTTACGAGACGCTTTGATGTCCCGATAGGCATGTAGTTACCGAGAAATGCTGGAGGTTGTCTGAAACCTATTGTTCAGTTCCATCTTCTTAATCGATCTTGTCTAGAAGTTATTCGAGGCTTGTTATTTTCCTTCTGTAGTAGAATTTTCCCAGTATTCCTGAACTCCTTTATAACTCTCCCAACGGTAGTTTTCAACAACATCAAGTCATCAGCTGTCTTTCGTATTGAATGGTTTTCCCCATGAAGTTAAATAATTGTTTTGTTTTTTATGAAATCATCAATTTTAGGTGTCATAATGATGTTGGAACCGGCTACAATGACTGAAAAGTGACGAAATCAAACTATTCGTCATTTTCCAAGTTAGAAAAGTTGAAAAACTGATAACACAGTCCATAATATTATTTTTGCTTTGTTCCACGATTTTGGCCACTTTAATTTAAAAAATTGAAATGTTAATAACTCTTTTTTCCATCCTTTAAAATGATGTGTAATTAACACAGTGTATCAACATAAGAGATATGTTAAATGTGTGTAAGTTTAGTTGTAATCCCCCACAAATGTTCTGGATAAATTGAAAAAGAAAACTCAACTGTCCCAAATTTTTGACCGTTAGTGTATATGATTTTACAAATATTAAAGTCATGATATCATGCTACTTAAACTATTTATTTAATCTGTGATCAAAACCCATGAGTTGCCTTAAGCCCTGAAGAATTTCTCAAAATTAAGTGTTAAAATAAACAGGTCTTAAGAGCTAAATGATTTATAAAAGGCGAAAATAACGCTTGAGAATGTTATAATGCGAGGGAAAGCTAGCATGTCTTTTAAAAGTAAAAATATCTCTTTATAGAAAAGCATCTTATATGATTTATCTTTTTAGAGATATTTTAATATGCACAAACACCCACACCCACACACACACATATATATATATATACATATATATATATATATATATATATATATATATATATATATATACACATACATGTAAGTTATATATGTTTATTATAAAAATTATTTTATACGGCACAATCACTCTTGGCCAGTACCTGGAGGAGATGCACCCTAGAATTAACACGGTTAACGAGAAGGCGACAATGCGGTACTCTAGTAATGGTGTACAGGCAACCTACTGTGATAGGCCTTCCTAGATTTGCATGTCAAACACATGTTTACACATGTAGCGAATTGTGACATCTGAAGCGCGTGCGACACGGAGTTGAACCTTGTTGTTCACCAATAACACTTTGTAGCTAAGGCAGGTTCAATCCTAACGAGTAAAAATGTATAGTCTTCTCTGAGTCCTGAAAACGACAGCATGAAAATTAACTACTTCCGAATTTATAGATAACGTAATATAAATAAGGTACATTTTTAATAGCGATAAATACTTGAGTATAGTTTTAATAAATAACAATCTATGAATATTAAGAAGTACCTCTGTATAAGAATTTAATAATTATTATAATAAATAATAATATAAGGCCCTTTAAGAAACTGGTTTCTTATCGTTGAGCACATTCAGTTGTAATAAAGTCGGTAAACTTAGCTTATTATTAGATCACTCTGGCTGACATTAAAAAGATTTAATAATAATTACTGTTTATATTTCAACGGTGTTTCTCGCGGTTGACGGTTGCCGAATGGTTCGGGTCCTTGCTAACGAAGCTTGACATGACTTCTGTTGCCGGGGTTCGAATCTCTCAACTGGCCTTAATCGTGACACCCTACACTGATGATTCCCGAACGGATGAAACACTAGCGTCTCTAGTTATTTAATAATTATTATAGTAAATACTATATATATATATATATATATATATATATATATATATATATATAGGGTGTCCACAAAGTCTGGCTACTTAATGCAGTCAGACTTTGTTGACACCCTGTAGATTATGCAGCCAGACTTTGTGTGCGCCATGTAGATTATGTAGCCAGACTTTGTGGACACCCTTTAGATTATGTAGCCAGACTTTGTGGACAGCCTGTAGATTATGCAGCCAGACTTTGTGTGCGCCATGTAGATTATGTAGCCAGACTTTGTGGACACCCTTTAGATTATGTAGCCAGACTTTGTTGACAGCCTGTAGATTATGCAGCCAGACTTTGTGTGCGCCATGTAGATTATGTAGCCAGACTTTGTGGACACCCTTTAGATTATGTAGCCAGACTTTGTTGACACCCTGTAGATTATGCAGCCAGACTTTGTGTGCGCCATGTAGATTATGTAGCCAGACTTTGTGGACACCCTTTAGATTATGTAGCCAGACTTTGTTGACACCCTGTAGATTATGCAGCCAGACTTTGTGTGCGCCATGTAGATTATGTAGCCAGACTTTGTGGACACCCTTTAGATTATGTAGCCAGACTTTGTTGACACCCTGTAGATTATGCAGCCAGACTTTGTGTGCGCCATGTAGATTATGTAGCCAGACTTTGTGGACACCCTGTAGATTATGTAGCCGGACTTTGTGGACAGCCTGTAGATTATGAAGCCAGAATTTGCGGAACCTCTTTATAATTTCCACCAGATTCAATAGAATCTAAATATAGAAACTGAGCGTCGTCTACCATAAATTATGACGATCATTTTAATTATGCATAAAGGTAATACAATGTATATTTCTCCACTTGCCATGATTAAGTATATACGCAGAAGCACACGGACTCATGTATATATATATATATATATATATATATATATATATATATATATATATCTATGCATACGTATATATATGTATACGTATATATATGTATATATATATATGTATATACATAATATATATGTGCATATTTTAATATGCATGTGTATGTATGTATATATATATATACATATAATATATATTATGTATACACACCCACACATACACACACATATATGTGTATATATATGTGTGTGTGTGTATAAATGCATGTGTCTTCTGTAATGCGTGTCATTGATGACTATCGTGTAAGTATATATGTATATCGTCTCGCGATTTACTCCTTTATGATCTTTGTGTTTGTTTCCATTTCTTTCATTTTTATACTGAATATTTTTAGCATGTTCTTTTTCTTTTTCCTAATCTTCTTCTTCTTCTTCTTCTTATTATTATTATTATTATTATTATTATTGTCCTTTTTATATAATGTGTTATAAGAAGTGTAAAACAACATTAAGATATGCAAATAATTAAGCCCGTTGCGTTAAGTGACGTTAAAACAAAGGCAAAGGAGCACGCGTGTTCAGCTGAGGATGTTCATTAAAGCATGCGTTCCCATTGTGAAAAAAACGCATGGTGTGTTGCGTGAACGGTGTTCGAAACGAGAATGCGTTCGAGGACGTCGGTTTATCACGGCACGGTCAGATTGTCATACGTAAATAAAGAAGAAATGGACTGCTTAAATATTTGACAAAAAATGCGTAACAGGAAATAACAGATAAAAAATCTTTTATTAAAAAGAAATATTCAAGATTCTTTCTTTCTGTTTTTTTTAAATTATTTTTTTGCGACGGAGTCTATAACGTGTTGTGTCCGTTAAATGTTAGAAATAACGTTAAAAACGTGTATACAGTTACAATAATACTGCCGTTGTTATTATTGTTACTACTCTATTCATGAATTTGTATTTGTGTTGTCCACAACAACGAGGAAAAGTATAATATAAGATCAGAAAACGTTGGAGGTTATAATTCAGATTTAATTTTAAACACTTGCTCTGCCACGTTTACTGTCCAAGACTGCATTAATTGATCTCAACATTTTTGCTCTGTCCGTAAACTCTATTTGCAGAAATTTTGCATACAAGTGATTACGTTTAGAACTTGATGAGGAAATGATTAAAAATTCGCACAAAAATATCAATGCGCATAATATAAACATCAGAAACACAAATGTTTATTTTGAAGAATACGATTTATGATGTAATGTAGAGAAATACTGACGGAAACTAAAAATATCAAAAATAAAAAATAGTAAAATTGTTCAAAATGAGTATCAGAAATATGTTTAAAATAGATTTTATAGATACACTTTCAATGAATAATTAAACGAAGAAAAATAACACTTCATTATCGTTGCATTACTAAAAATCAATCAATGAAAATAAAATATCTAAAGTCGAATAGAATATGCTAAAAAAAGCTTAAGACTGTAGGTCATAAAATTCACTGTATTTTCTATGTCTGACAAAAAATGAGATAATTAGATTTTAAAATCCTATTAAATAGAACACTGTCGTTACTAATGAGCTGTAAACATTTTAAAGAACATTTTTTTTACATGGGGTCACCACTTATCAAGGCCCGAAGGCCACTCAGGGATACGGGTTATTGCGTGTACAGTAATCAATGAGATAGTATTGTAGTAAGCATTAGTATTGGGGGTTTTGATAGAGTGTCTTACTTAATGGGGCGGTTTGTCAGGAGTTTGTTTATGTTGGACTTGAAGACGTCCAAGTTGTAGTCAGGTGGGAAACAGGCAAGCGGCAGAGAGTTCCACTGGTGTGCAGTTCTAAAAAAGAAGATTTGCTCATGGAATCTACGTTTGGATTTAGGCACAGATTAAGAGTGGGGAAAATTATTGACAACAGTTTCAGCCAGACGGGTGTTTCTCGGGAAAGATTGGCGAGGGGAGACGAGGAATTGGAGCTCAGACGAGCACTTGCAATGGAAATAACGGTAAAACAAAGACAGACTCGCAACGTCTCTTCTGTGGGAGAGAGGTTGCAGGGAAGAGAAAAGGACATCCCCCACTAAGCCACGAAGTATATTTTGCACTCTGTCAAGGCAGGATAGGCTGTTTTTAGCAGCTCCTGCCCAGATGTGGCAGCATTACTCCATCCTTGGACTACTTGGCTTTTATAAAGATAGAGAATTGTATCACTAGGTAGATATCTTCTGGAGCGGTAGAAGGATCCCACCATTTTCCCAGCGTCCCTG
>NC_136489.1:109909712-110004712 GCF_053919585.1 Euprymna scolopes | reverse complement strand
TAACTGCATATACAATGATTGCTACATATTTCCAGATGATCGGCGTCACATTGAGGTACCCCAATCCTGCCGTCCATGCCATCTCAGATGACTCCGCACTCCCGCCGCAAATTTGCCCATTTTGAAACAGATGTGGCATACAAATTGAGCATTTTATATTGAGTTAACATATATACACACACACACACACACACACACACACACACACACACACACACACACATATATATATATATATATATATATATATATATATATATTTAAATAAGGGAGTAGCCACCAACAATGTGTATTTTTTAACATTATTTTATTATTCTGTGTCTTCGTTTTTCATTGAGAATTATGTTTGGATCATTGTAATAATGTTTTTAAGTCATTGAAATCGTTTACGCGCGTTTAACGCATCTATTTCTATGATAAGTAAATGAGAGAACTAACATGGTCATAATTATTTGCACTTATCCACGGATTTTTACAACACTACACTCTATCCTGTTTCACAACAACTGAATACCGCAATCATCTTTTTCATGAGATAAGATCATCTATCATATTACGAAGAACCCTATGACATTTACTGATAAGATACTTAACATGTATCACTAACGATCCCATACTGTTGATGCGGTCAGGAATAACACCCACAAGCATGTCAATTATTGTCATTACAATCTTTAATAAGCGAGTAAGAACAGGGATTCATGGACAACGAGCTGATCGCGTGCATTGTTATCTATTTTGCTGTATTCGCAAAAGGATTGAATAAAGAGAACAACTTATGCCCAACAAAACTAACATTGTTTTCTTTGTATATCATTTTGCTTTATTACAGATGCTTATATATTTTTGGACCATCTTGTACGGAAAATTAAAAGCATGGAATTGAAAATTAGCACACTGTTGAATAGTAAAAGTGAGCAGTACTGAGATATTTTAAGCTCCATATTTCATCTTTTCCACGGAAGAAAGGTTTGACATCTATTTATGTTGATTAGTTGTTTTTATAGCTTTAGCTTTACTGAGCTTCAGTGTATGTTTTCTATTTTATGCAAACTTTCGCAACCAATATCGTTTATCTTACACAGTAGTAAATAATACCCTTTACGCTCTATCTGTGCCTAGAAGTAAAGGAGGAATTAAAAGAGCTAAGTTTCTTTCCTAAAAATGTCTGTCTTTCAAGCTGAACATATGTAAAATAATCGTTTTAAAATATCAGGCAAGTATGTCCCTGTTAAGAATTTCTCTTAAATAATGAAACCATATAGTAGTTCTGCGGTTATCAATCATCATAGCGTTTTCTGATATTCTACCCTGACGCGCATTACGCCAAATAATAAAGTGACACTTGCGCCATGATAAAATAGGGCAGTTGAGTCAACAAAGCATACAGATTTAGGTGTAGTGAAGTGAAGTGATGCCAACCTTATAAACGTCTAAATAGTATAAGCGTATGGATATAAATGGCTTTTGGGTTCTTAAAATATGTGTTCTCTTTGACGCTATTGTATGTTTGAAATTTAACCAGTTATGTAGACCCTAAAAACATATATGTGCACGTGAATTCTGTCTTATAATTTTATTAAAACAGATTTCCATCTGGATTTTTTATGTTATCATCGAATAAGATTAAAAAATAGATTTATTGCTTGAATTAATGTTTTTTTTTTTACTAAATGTCAACATGTTTTCATAAGAGTTGCCAAATATGATTAACAATAACAATACCGTATATGCTTTTTCTTCATGATAAAATGATTACATGTATTCACAAATGTAATAAAAAAGAAAAGAAATATGTAAACATTAGATGACATATCAAATAAAGTTTTATCTGCACATTTATATTTTATTAATATTAACGCCCAGGGGAATTTTTATTCCAGAGTTGTATTAAGAAAATACATATATAGGAACTTATCAAATACTCATATATATTTAATGATGATTGTGATAATAATGATAATAATAATAATAACTACCGAGACCTGTGGAAATTCCACAGCAGCATTTTTCCTATGTAATATATTGTTGCTGGACATGCTGTGAACATTCTATTCAGCATGAATGAAGGGACAATCATATTCTAGTTTTTTTTTAAATTGAAACTGTACTGTCCCCTCACTAAAATAATAACTTTGATATATTTCATGGGCTGATTATTTCATTACAAACACATCGGTCAATTAACTCACATTTATCATTTTCCATAATTATTGAATATGTTACTATGTTCGACACTAATTTTTTCATAATTTCAACCCACATTATCCCCTCTCCCTTTACTAAAATAGTAAATCTGATATATTGTATCGGCTGATTATTTTATAAAAAACACAACTATTGATTAACTCACATTTCATCATTTTTATTTTTAATAATTCTTGGATATGGTACTAATTTTGGCAATAATTTTTCATCATTTAAACTCACCATATCGCATACCTTACTAAAATAATAACTTTGATACATTTGCTGGGCTGATTATTTCATTACAAACACATACATCAATCAACTCACATTTCATCATTTTTCGTAATTCTTGGATATGTTACTAATTTCGACAATATTTTTTTATAATTTAAACCAACGTTGTCGCCCAACCTTACTAAAATAATAACTTTGATACATTTGCTGGGCTGATTATTTCATTACACACACACTAATCAATTAACCTCCATTTCATCATTTTTCATAATTCTTGTGTATGTTACTAATTTCAACAATTTATTTACATAATTTATACCCACATTATCGCCCTCTCTTAATAAAATAATAACTTTAAAATATTATCTGGGCTTATTATTTTATTACAAACACACTAATGCATGAAATCACATTTAATCATTTTTCATAATTCCTGGATATGTTACTTATTTCGACAATCATTTTTCATAATTTTAACCAACATTTTCGCCCTTCCCTCTATACTAAATAATAACGCTGATATATTGTCTAGGTTGATTATTTCCTTACAAACACACCAATCTATTAACTAATATTTCATCATTTTTCGTAATTCTTGGATATGTTACTAATTTCGACAATAATTTTTCATAATTTAAGCCCTTCTTATCTTCTTCCCCTTTACTTATATAATAACTTTGATATATTGTCTAGGCTGATTATTTTATTATAAACACACCAATCAATTCAATCACATTTCGTCATTTTTCGTAATTATTGGATATCTTATTAATTGCGACAATAATATTTTATAATTTAAACCATCCTTGTGGCCCTCTCTTACTAAAAAAATACTTAGATATATTTTCTGGGCTGATTATTTCATAAAAAACATAAGTATCAATTAACTCACACTTCATCATTTTTCTTATTCTTTGATATGTTACACATTTCGACAATTATTTTTAATATTTTTAACGCTCATTATCAACCACCCACTACAAACATAATAACTTTGATATATTATCTGGAATTATTATTTCATTTCAAACACACAAACAATTAACTAACATTTCGTTATTTTTCATAATTCTTGGATATGTTACTTATGTCGACAATCATTTTTCATCATTTTAACCCACATCATCGCCCCACTTACTAAAATAATAACTTTGATATATTGTCTGGTCTGATTATTTCATTGCAAACACACTAATGAATTAAATAACATATCATTTTTCATAATTCTTTGATATGTTACTAATTTTGACAATTATCTTTCATAATTTAAACCATACTTATCGCCCTCTCTTTCTTACATAATTACTTTGATATATTTCCTGGGCTGAATATTTTATTATAAACACACACTCGATTAACTCACATTTAATCTTTGTTCATAATTCTGGATATGTTACTAATTTCGACAATAATTTTTATAATTAAAAACCCACATTATGCCTCTCCCTTCTACTTATATAATATATTTGATTTATTGTCTGGGTTTATTATATCATTACAAAAACACAAATCAAGTAACACACATTTCATCATTTTTCATAATACTTGGATATATTACTAATTTCGACAATAATTTTCATAACTTTAACCCACTATGTCGCTCCCCCTTACTTAAATAATAATATTGATATATTGCCTGGGCTCATTATTTCATTACAAACAAATAAAAAATTCTGGGTATGCTCATAGTATATATGTTTCATCTATCTTATCCAATCCACGTGACGCCGCATATTCTGCTAATATATATCGTTGACCGATCTCATTCGATCCTGGGTGACACTGGGTGTTTTGCTACTATATGTTTTCCACCTATCTCATTCAATACTGGGCGACGCTTTCTAGATAGTATATATTTGCACATCTCATTCACTCCCTGGACTGACTTCATGTCCGCCACCCCACTGTTGAAAATATACATTAAATATAGTAATGTTTTTATCGTAAACTGTGTCAGCCATTTCCGGGACCGACTTTATATCCCAAACCCACCCTTCAAAATATACATTAAATAATGTAATGTCTAAATAGTAAATTGTTTCAGCCATTTCCAGGACCGACTTTATATACCAAACCCACTGCTAAAAATATACATGAAATAATGTAATGTCTAAATAGTACACTGTTTCAGCCATTTCGGGCCCGACTTTATATCCCAAACCCACTGCTAAAAATATACATGAAATAATGTAATGTCTAAATAGTACACTGTTTCAGCCATTTCGGGCCCGACTTTATATCCCAAACCCACTGCTAAAAATATACATGAAATAATGTAATGTCTAAATAGTACACTGTTTCAGCCATTTCGGGCCCGACTTTATATCCCAAACCCACTGCTAAAAATATACATGAAATAATGTAATGTCTAAATAGTACACTGTTTCAGCCATTTCGGGCCCGACTTTATATCCCAAACCCACTGCTAAAAATATACATGAAATAATGTAATGTCTAAATAGTACACTGTTTCAGCCATTTCGGGCCCGACTTTATATCCCAAACCCACTGCTAAAAATATACATGAAATAATGTAATGTCTAAATAGTACACTGTTTCAGCCATTTCGGGCCCGACTTTATATCCCAAACCCACTGCTAAAAATATACATGAAATAATGTAATGTCTAAATAGTACACTGTTTCAACCATTTCGGGCCCGACTTTATATCCCAAACCCACTGCTAAAAATATACATGAAATAATGTAATGTCTAAATAGTACACTGTTTCAGCCATTTCGGGCCCGACTTTATATCCCAAACCCACTGCTAAAAATATACATGAAATAATGTAATGTCTAAATAGTACACTGTTTCAGCCATTTCGGGCCCGACTTTATATCCCAAACCCACTGCTAAAAATATACATGAAATAATGTAATGTCTAAATAGTACACTGTTTCAGCCATTTCGGGCCCGACTTTATATCCCAAACCCACTGCTAAAAATATACATGAAATAATGTAATGTCTAAATAGTACACTGTTTCAGCCATTTCGGGCCCGACTTTATATCCCAAACCCACTGCTAAAAATATACATGAAATAATGTAATGTCTAAATAGTACACTGTTTCAGCCATTTCGGGCCCGACTTTATATCCCAAACCCACTGCTAAAAATATACATGAAATAATGTAATGTCTAAATAGTACACTGTTTCAGCCATTTCGGGCCCGACTTTATATCCCAAACCCACTGCTAAAAATATACATGAAATAATGTAATGTCTAAATAGTACACTGTTTCAGCCATTTCGGGGCCGACTTTATATACCAAACCCACTGCTAAAAATATACATAACTAATTTAATGTCTAAATAGTAATCTGTTTCAGCCATTTCTGGAACTGACTTTATATTCCAAACCCACTGCTAAAAATATACATGAAATAATGTTTTTTTTGGTTTTTTTATTACATTTTCACCCCAAACAAGGCAAATTGCCACTTTGGTGTAGGGGGCTACTATCAGGGGCAACAACTACTGGGGTACTTTGTAGGGATTTGGGCAGCAAGATGTCGGTTCACGTTACATTTGAACTTCTGCACGTCAGTACTGTTGGGGAAGCAGGGACCTGGAATGGAATTCAAGAGTCTAGCGGTTCTGGGGAAGAAATTATTGGAGTAAAAAGATATTTTACATCTAGGTATCTCTACAGTGTGGGGGTGGGATTTAGCAGCCTGTCGGGTTTGTCGAGGGTTCTCACGTCGCGGGGGCACAAGTGATTGCAGTTCGTCAGAGCATTCACCACTAAATACCTATAGAAAAGGCAGAGGGATGCAACATTTCGTCGATGGGACAGAGGCTAAAACTTAGATGCCAGTTCAGGGCCTATCAGATTTGCGACTCTCTTTTGAACCTTGTCAAGGAGCAAGAGACTAGTAGCAGATGCACATGCCCAGATGTGACAGCAATACTCCATACATGGGCGAATGGTGGCCTTATAGAGGTACAGGATACTTTCGGGTGTTAGTAGTTTTCTTACACGGTAGAGAGAGCCCACCTTTCTTGCAGCGGCCCTGGCAATGCTTTTAATGTAATTGTTCAAACTCATGTCTCCTGTGAACGTTAGGCCAAGGAGTTTGAAAGATGTACTCTCAGATAAAGAGTCGTTGGTCATTGCTATAGGTGGTAGAGAGGGTTTCTTGTAAATATTGAATGAAACTAGTTTAGTCTTGGCAGCATTGAACGCGACCAACCACTTTTGTCCCCATTCCACCACAGATTGGAGGTCTTCCTCTAGTGTTTCTGCCATTTCTTTAGAGATGTGTTCATTCGTCTTCCTGTCGTGCCTGCCATAGAGTGTAGTGCCATCAGCATATATACAAATCTCAGAGGCAATTTTGTCGGGGAGGTCATTTATGAATATCAGGAACAATAGAGGTCCAAGGATAGAACCCTGGAGCACCCCCGCATTTATATCATATTGTTTATATGTACGACCGTCGAGGACAACCTGGATTTTCTCTTATCTAAGAAGGATTTAATTATGTTAAGTATTCTACCAGTTATACCGTATGATCTAATTTTCCTGAGGCGACCCTGGTGCCATACCCTGTCAAAAGCCTTAGATATATCTAGAGCTACCGCTCTGCCCTCCCCCACTTTGTTCAGTGAATGGTATATACGTTCAGAGATTACAGTTAGGATGTCTGCTGTGGAACGGGCGTGTCTAAATCCATATTGTTTGTCAGTCAGAAGTTTAGCATATGTAAGGTGATGGACTAGAGCATGGTTAATAAAGGTCTCAAATATTTTGGCAAAAAGTGGGAGGAGGCTAATGGGGCGATAATTTGATGGGTCAGTCCTTTCGCCAGAATTCTTGAATACTGGTAGAACAGGAGCAGTTTTCCAACAGCCCGGAAAGCAAGCTTCATTAAGGCATTTGTTGTAGAGTTTGGAGAGAACTAGAGCTACTTCGGCTGAGCACTGTTTTAATAGCACAGCTGGGATAAGATCGGGTTCACATGCTTTTGAAGTGTCAAGGTTTCTTATGATAGCATGCACCTGTGCCGGGGTGATTTTCAGATCGTCTAGCGTGGCGTCTAAATGTCTAAATGTAATGTCTAAAGAGTAAACTGTTGCAGCCATTTCCGGGACCGACTTTACATCACAAACCAATTGCTAAAATATACATGAAATCATGTAATGTCTAAATAGTAATCTGTTTCAGCAATTTCCGGGACTGACTTTATATCCCAAACCCACTGCTAAAAAAATACATGAAATAATGTAATGTCTAAATAGTAAACTGTTTAAGGCATTTATGGACCTTGCTTTATATCCCAAACCCACTGCTAAAAAAATACATGAAATAATGTAATGTCTAAATAGTAAACTGTTTCAGCCATTTCCGGGACCGACTTTATATACAAAACCCATTGATAAAAATATACATGAAATAATATTATGCCTAAATAGTAAACTGTTTCAGCCATTTCCGGGACCGACTTTATATCACAAACCAATTGCTAAAATATACATGAAATAATGTAATGTCTAAATAGTAAACTGTTTCAGCCATTTTCGGGACCGACTTTATATCCCAAAGCCACTGCTAAAAATATACATGAAATAATGTAATGTCTAAATAGTAACCTGTTTCAGCCATTTCTGGATCTGACTTTATATTCCAAACTCACTGCTAAAAATATACATGCAATAATATAATGTCTAAATAGTAAACTGTTTCAGCAATTTCCGGGACCGACTTAATATCCCTAACCCATTGCTAAAAATATACATGAAATAATTTAATGTCTAAATAGTAAACTGTTTCAGCCATTTCCGGGAGCGACTTTATATCCCAAACCTACTGCTAAAAATATACATGAAATAATGTAATGTCTAAACAGTAAACTGTTTCAGCCATTTCCGAGACCGACTTTATATTCCAAACCCATTGCTAATAAAATTAACATGAAATAAAGTAATGCCTAAATAGTAATCTGTTTCAGCCATTTCCGGGACTGACTTTATATCCCAAACCCATTGCTGAAAATATACATGAAATAATATAATGTCTAAATAGCTAACTGTTTCAGCCATTTCCGGACCGGCTTTATATCCCAAACCCACTGATAAAAATATACATGAAATAATGTAATGTCTAAATAGTAAACTGTTGCAGCCATTTCCAGGACCGACTTTATATCCCAAACCCTCTGATGAAAATATACATTAAATAATGTAATGTCTAAATAGTAAACTGTTTCAGCCATTTCTGTAGAGGACTTGATATTCCAAACCCACTGATAAAACATATATGAAATAATGTAATGTCTTAATAGTAAACTGTTTCAGCCATTTCCGGGACCGACTTAATATCCCAAACCCATTGCTAAAAATATAAATGAAACAATGGAATGTCTAAATAGTAAACTGTTTCAGCCATTTCTGGATCTGACTTTATATTCCAAACTCACTGCTAAAAAAATATATGAAATAATATAATGTCTAAATAGCTAACTGTTTCAGCCATTTCCGGTACCGACTTAATATCCCAAACCCACTGATAAAAATATACATGAAATAATGTAATGTCTAAATAGTAAACGGTTTCAGCCATTTCTGTAACTGACTTCATATTCTAAACCCACTGCTAAAAACATACATGAAATGATGTAATGTCTAAATAGTAAACTGTTTCAGCCATTTCCAGGACCGACTTTATATCCCAAACCCTCTGATGAAAATATACATTAAATAATGTAATGTCTAAATAGTAAACTGTTTCAGCCATTTCTGTAGAGGACTTGATATTCCAAACCCACTGATAAAACATATATGAAATAATGTAATGTCTTAATAGTAAACTGTTTCAGCCATTTCGGGCCCGACTTAATATCCCAAACCCATTGCTAAAAATATAAATGAAACAATGGAATGTCTAAATAGTAAACTGTTTCGGCCATTTCTGGATCTGACTTTATATTCCAAACTCACTGCTAAAAATATACATGAAATAATGTAATGTCTAAATAGTAAACTGTTTCAGCCACTTCCAGGACCGACTTTATATCCCAACCCCACTGATAAAAATATACATTAAATAATGTAATGTCTAAATAGTAAACGTTTTTAGCCATTTCTGTAGCGGACTTGATATTCCAAACCCACTGCTAAAATATACATTAAATAATGTAATGTCTAAATAGTAAACTGTTTCAGCCATTTCTGGATCTGACTTTATATTCCAAACCCACTGCTAAAAATATACATGAAATAATGTAATGTCTAAATAGTAAACTTTTTCAGCCATTTCCGTGACCAACTTTTTATCTCAACCTCACTGCTAAAAATATACATGCAATAATGTAATGTCTAAATAGTAAACTGTTTCAGCCATTTCCGAGACCGACTTTATATCCCAAACCCACTGCCAAAAATATACATGAAATAATGTAATGTCTAAATAGTAAACGTTTTCAGCCATTTCCGGGACCGACTTAATATCCCAAACCCACTGCTAAAAATATACATGGAATAATGTAATGTCCAAGATGTAAATGGGTGCCGCCATTTCCGGAACCGACTTCATATTTCCCACCCTAATGTAAAAAATATACATTAAATAAAGCAATGTGTAATGCGTAAAGGATTCACCCATTTTCGGGACTTCCCACCCCACTGTTAAAAATACACATGAAATAAAGTAATGTTTTAATAGTAAACGGTTTGAATAATTTCTTGGACTGACTTCATATCCCGTAACCCACTGCTTAAAATATACTTGAAATAAAGTAATGTTTAAATCATAAACTGTTTCAGCAGCTTTTCGAAAGTAATACATAAAAAACATTAACACGGTTAGGGATTAGGTAACCATTACTTCAACATAAATGTCTAAGTGTACTATCAGTTTCAGCATTCCAGTGACTTAAATCACCCTATTTTTTGGTCTTGGTTAATGGAGGAGAAATACTTCATTACTGATACAATTCTTTTTTTGTTATTGACCAGAGAGCCCCTTTTAGGGGAGCTGGTTTTCCCCTAAATTTGTAACCGACCTCATATCCAATTCCGCCCTTGTGGGGAGGCAAGTAAACAAAGAAAAAAATAATCAGAACGGACATTTTCCATTACATTTTATAATTAATCAGGAGTAACACTTCCAGGCCATTTTGTAATTAAATCAGTAATAACTTTTTCCAGTTACTTTTTTAATATTAAAACTTTGTTACATTAAACATAGTACCTATTCACAATGCCTCCCCACGGTACCGATTTAGACACCAGGGTCGTTTTTTAATGTGGAGAAAAAGTTGTCTTAGTCGTAAAGTATTTCTCTTCCGCTGAGAGAGAAGAAATTGAAATGTAGCACCTGAAGAAAAGATACTACACTTTGATCTCAGCCAAAAAGGCCAAGAAAGACAAATCATTTTTTATTAGCTTTGCCTCAACAGCGACACCAATTTGTTTTTTTCTTGTTTTTGTTTTTTTTTTAATATTCCACTTTGCTTTTAAGGGGTGACAATTTTTTTTTGGAATATTCCACTTTCCCTTTAAAGGGATGCACAACATTATAACGGACGGAGCGATAAACGTAATAATATAAGGAAAATAATAATAATAATAATAAGAAGAAGAAGAAGAAGAAGAAGAAGAAGAAGAAGAAGAAGAAAGAAGACGTCGAATAAACAGCAGAAAAAGAAGAGAATCGAACACATTTCAGGAAGCTTCACATAGCACTTTGCATTACCGACATTATGTGATGCCAAACATGATATTCGTGAATAGTCTCAGTTAATTTAAAGAGCGAAAATAAAGAATACTCTCACATGTCAGTTGACATAAATAAGACAAAGGGAACTGAAATAATGCCAGACAAATTCTTTAAAAAAAAACAACGGACATCAGTGGTAAGCACTCGCTAGAAAAATCTGGGAGTACGTAAAGCGGTATCCGACATTTTGGCAATTTAGTCATCATAGGTAAATAAATGTGTAGAAACATGATCTGCCAATTTACTACTACTAATACTACTTCTACTACTACTACTATTAATAATAATACTAAGAAGAAGAGGAAGAAGATAAAAATGAAGAAAAAAGTAAAAGAATAACAACAACACCAACAGCAGCAGCAACAATAATAATAATAATAATAATAATAATAATAATAATAATAATAATAATAATAATAATAATAATAATGGGAGCACTCCAAAGAACATGAAATAGAGAGTAGAACTCTTAATGAAGGGTGATACTGAAAATATACAACTGGTGATAATGATAAAACCAGCTGAAATATTAGGGCATGTGCTCAAATACGGGAACTAACCACACATTAGATACAAATGTTAAGCGGCCATAAGAAAACCGCAACGAAGTTAAAGCAAAGTATATAGAAAAAAAACAATAAAACTGAAAACCTACAATCTAAAACAGAGAACAACAATCATTGGAGTCATCATGAACTTGCGCGACACCAAATAATTGCAAATATTCTTTGAGGATGAGATGTGACAAAGAATAAAAAAAATATTATACGAATAAGCGCAGAAGACAATGGGATTTTCAAGAGGCTTGTGGAAAGCAGGAATACTTGCTGCCAGAGGAAAGTTGATGGCAAGCGGCTGTTTCAATAACGGCAATGTATTTGCAAATATCGAAATAAGTGTAGAGTACTGGAAATCCGGAAAGACCTGTTATCATCCAGATTAAAGGCAAGTGAGTAATCTGTGATGATTAATCCAATAAAGTTCAAATTGTAGCTTGTGCAAGAAAACAAACACCACAACATCCTCTGAAACATAAAAAGTGCAAACAGACAAACTCATCCAAACAAGAAGAGCGGATGCCATAATAACTAAGAAGAAGGGATGAACCTGATAAAGTGTGGATTTAGCCGTCCCAGCAGACGATGAGGTAAGGTTCCAGGAGACAGTAATACGAAACACATCCGAAGAATTCGCTAGATTACAGAAAATAATATAGATCGTATAGAAAATCAATATAATTCCCATAATTCCAATAAGTCCTAAAGAATAAAATAAAAATGACGAAAAAGAATAGAAATCGACAGGACTAAGACTACGCAATGAACGGTAATGATAAAAACAACTGACATATCATGAAACACGTTCGAATGCTTAAACTAATCTACACGGGAGACAAACTCAAACAGCAGATATAGAAACTGCAACAGAAAAGAAACGATGTAACTAAACACACAAAAAAAGAAAACTGAAACTGTCAAATTGTAAAGTGACTCCCTAAAAACCTGTCACCATTGGCTATCACGACACCAAATGATCAAAGTCTAAATAAGGATTACAAGACCGAAAAAGAAAAGCACTAACCAGAGATTCACTGCATGAGTGTGAAGAAGACTCTGATCATAGGAAGGCTTACTGTCGCCAAAATTCTTATAATCACGAATAGGTATTGCCAGCATGTAATTAATGTCAAGTGACTGAAGCGATAATGCAATTTCATTTGCAAAGGTTATCGCAATAGGTGTAGACTACTATAGATCTGGAGAGATTTCTTGTCCCCCAAAAATCCACGGAACGCCATCGGTTATTGTTAATGAGTAATTGTTGTTAATAACCTGTGCGAGAATTGCTATTGCTACTATTGCTACTATTACTACTACGAATAGTTCACTACTAGCAATAAAAAGAGGGAAACTAGAGGAATCAAAGGGTATGTGACTGCTATCCAAACAGAGCTGGAGGCATTGGTGAATACAATACTTACAAATATGTAGGTGTTCTAGAAGCAAACAATTAAATATACAGAAATAAAAGAGAAGATAAAAAAATAGTATTTGAGAACAAGGACACTCTTGGAAAAAAAAAACTATACAATAAAAAACTGAATAAAGGAATAAACACCTACCCAGTATTTATTTATAGGCAGGAACACGAACACAAACAAATTGATCACCGCAGCTAGAGACACGGCCAACAACAAAAACAATAAATGATGAAATAAAAAACAGAAAAAGAAGACAAAATAAATAGAAAGTGAAAACACTACATAAACGATTCATAAGAATAGCAAACAAAAGGAATCACAAACTCCCATGGATTAGGCTAAGAAAACGACACAGCAACAGAAAAAAAACAGAATATTTAATTACAGCTGCACTAAATAGCACGATTAAATCAAACCGCATTAAAGTGAAAATAGATAAACCACAGGTAAACAATAAACTATGGAAAAACACTACATATTAGGTGAATGCAGCAAATTAGATTAAACATTGTAAGGACAGACACGACTGCATAAGTAAATCAGTCACCTGGGAGTTTTGCAGACGACTGCACCTCAGACATTCTGACAAAAAGTGTTAAAACGCAAACCGGAGACTTTAGTGGAAAATGAAATCCACAAAATTATTTGAATATGATGGTACAAACTAATAAACTCTAAAATCCTCAAGAATATAGAAGGAGACGACAAAAGCCAAAGTATCTGTAAAAGTTCGCTGTCCCAACAGACTACAGAGTGAAGATTAAAGATACAGAAAAAAACAACAAAAAAAGATACTTTCCAAACAACATCCAGGAATAGAGAGCCTGTAGATGATCGATTTAATTGCAATACTTGCCAGAATACCAGGAACCATTAAAAAGAATTTGGGAAAAAGACAAAGGGAACAAATGAGATTTTAAGAGTAATGCTGAAAACAATTAAAATCTTAGGAAAACCATTGACTGCGAAATAAAATCTACCTGAGTTACAAACGGTGCAATTCAAAATAATTAAAACGGAAATGCAACGAAGAAAACTGAAACCGAAAAATTGTACCGACTTTATCTGGCCAATAGCCGAAGTGTCAAAAAGGATAAAAGGCAGAGGATTTAAAACACATATTAGTTTGTATACTATATGGATGCGAAAGAGACTCAGAAGGCGTATCGCTACTCAAATTCAAGTACAAAGTAATGGCCATTGCAAGCGAAAAACCAAAGGCAAACAACTGTTGCGATAACGTAAATTTGCAGAGGTTATCGATGACGTGAATGGTACTGGTAATCCGGGGAGATTGTTGTCACCCAGAACTTGGAGAATACCACTGGTTGTTGTGGGCAAGCAATATCTAATGATGACTTGTGTGAAATTCCTACTGAGTACAAAATTTATATTATTATAATAATAATAATAATAATAATAATAATTCTGATTTTGTTTATCAACGTCTCTCTGGAAAGGGATGGAATTAATTTCCAGAGGATTTCCCTCAATCCCGCCTACAAACCAGGAGATTAAGAGACTAAGGGTTTTTTTCCAAGGATGCTGATGGTACCTACAAAAGCAGAGGTCTGAAGACCACCTAAAACATCGGGGATTTGTAGTGTTTTTTCAATTGTCCTTTCAGACGACTTGATACAACTCCTAGTCTACCAACTTAGACCGGAGTTATTTGTGTTTTAACTCCGTATATACGCCTTATCTTCAACGCCAATGGAGCATAATTACTCCACTTCTCGTTCTCCTCCCCTCTCACATTCCTGTCCCAGGATATTGAAAAGTCTTCAATCTGCCAGTTTTTTGAGACTTTGTCAATGACGACCAAATCCGGACGATTATGTTCCAATTACTTGATAGTTACGACACTTTTGTCCCACCATACCTCCACCATACCATCCTCACTTGTTCATATAATAATAATAATAATAATAATAATAATAATAATAATAATAATAATAATAATAATAATAATAATCACTGTAAGATGAGCAGAAATACAGGAAAAGTATCGAAGCAGAAACCTTGACTTAGTTGGCAAGAATGAAACTTCATAGTAAGTTTGAACGAGATAGCAAGGCATTAAAATATCAGGGCACGTGGAATCTTCTGTCTTAAATGACTTGAAAAGAGAGAGAAAATCTCATATTCACTGCTCAGACACTAAATACCAATGCAATCAAGCGAAACATATTTCGGAAGGACTGTTCTGATTAGTGCATACTGTGTTTAAACTCTTGAAACAATGTCACACATTGTTAGTACGTGTTCTACACTTCCTCAAAAAGAGTACAAACGTGGCCATGACAAAGTGTCTGAAATTTGCATTGGAGGTCGCGCCAAAAGTTTGGAGTCCACATGACCTACAAGTGGTTCTAACACCTTACAGAAGGGGTAGTAAAAAATGAGGACGTAATGATTCTCTGGAACTTAATGATTCAGTGTGACGGAAAGATAACTTACAGGAAACAGGATATTGTACCTATTTACAATGCCTCTCCACGGGACAGAGTTAGACACCAGGGTCATTTTTTAACATGGAGAAAAGGTACAAAAATAAAAAAAAAATTGTCTCAGTCGTGAACGACTGCTCCTCCGCCGAAAGAGAACAAAAATGGAAGTGCAGCATCTGAACAATAGATACTACACTTTGAATTGCCCAAAAGACCAAGTGTCAAAACCGTAGGATGTTGTACCTATTTACTATGCCTCCCCACGGGACAGAGTTAGACACCAGGGTCGTTTTAAAACGTGGAGAAAAGGTACAAAAAATAAAAATTGTCTCAGTCTTGAAGGACCTCTCTTCCACCGAAAGAGAACAAGAAACAGAAGTGCAGTATCTGAAGAACAGATACTACACTTTGATCTTGTCCCGAAGGCCAATTGTAGCTGTAAACAAAAAGAACAATAAATGAAAAATATTCTTGTGGTTTGCCTAAATGCCATCAACTTAGCAAGCCAAATATATGAGAAGCTACGAAACTATCTGAAACTGAGAGTGGAGATTGCTAGGTCGTGGAATAAGAACACTTTCATCGTGCCAATCATCAAATGTGGGAGTGGTTCAATTTCAGATGATCTTGAAAAACAGTGGAACTCCTTGGAAATCAAGAACAATATAACAGTACTCCAGAAGTCAGTTAAGCCTGGCACAGAAAACATCCTATGCCAGGTATTTTCCATCCAATTCACTCTTTGACTATGCTCACTAGTTTGGTGTAAACGCCCGCTCTTTTCTAAACAAAACGATGTAAATTATCCCAACACTGTCAACTTAATATGAAATAACAATAATAATAATAATAATAATAATAATAATAATAATAATAATAATAATAATAATAATAATAAATTACACGAGAGGAAGGTAAATCAAACAGATATTTAAGGCGAACATGATGATTTATTTTTGCATTATATTACGGAAACTGTTCATGAAAATAAGAGATTTTAGAAACAGTACGGAGGTATCTTTCAGATTTTCACTAGAATGAACCAGTAAATACCGGATTACTAGGGAAGATTATCGTAGTTAATATATCAGGAATAAATTAATAGTATACAAATGTCACGCAATGGGAAAGTTATTTGTAATGTTTCTGAAGTAATGAAAAATACTCGACACGGTTTAAGACGATTTATCAATCAGTTTCCAGGAAATAATATCGATTCCTGCAAAATTCTGGCGTTACAGCTCCTTATGTGTAAGTATTACTATTATCTTACTACTACTACCACTACTATTACTACTACTACTACTACTACTACTACTACTACTAATAATAATAATAATAATAATAATGGCACCAGGCTTGATTGACAGCACGCAAAATCATTGTGACAGTTTAAAAACAAATGAAATATACTAGAAACTTTGGAGGACTATACCAAAAACTCCAGTAAGTACCATCTTTTCTTGCGAAATGACCGGCGTTAGAGCTCTGAATCGGATGAATATTGCTGCTGCTACTACTACTACTACTACTACTACTACTACATCTACTACTACTACTACTACTACTACTACTACTACTACTTCTACTCTTTTTATACTACTAGTAACACTAATAATAATACTAATAGTAATACTACTACTACTACTACTACTACTACTACTACTAATAATAATAATAAATTTACAAAACACAGGATGGGGCACTAGTTCATGTTGAGAGCGTACAAAATTATTGTTAAAGGTCCAGTAGGGGAGAGCGCCAACCAGAGCTCCATCGAAAAGGTACAAGATTACGGACAAGTTATTAAGGCTTACTTTCACTCAGTTGTCTAAAAACACTAAAGGGGGTTGCCTGTGAAGACATCGATGATGAATTGCTGTTGCCATAATGAAAGATAATCTGCAATGCAATGGAAAGTGATGGGGGAGTTCTGTAAATCTAAAGGGACTTTTTCTCATTCATACTCCATAGGAACACCACCGATTTGTTAAATAAGTAACAAACAACAATCGCTAATGATCTGCGTGCAAATACATTGCGAGTAAAATATTGATTGTTAGCAGAACACGTGACAAATTATTTGATTTTCCCCAAGCATTCACATGAAAGCTTCCATATAATTCATAGAAAACACAAAAGTGTGATATTACACTGCGATCTGCACTTTTTATTGATCACTAATTTGCATACAAATTATGATAAAAGCCATGAATTACTCCGACCGAAAAATCCCACTAGCCAAATAAGTTCGCAATTTCCTCCATTTACATAATAGCATTTTGTTTTTATTTATTCGGAATTAATAATTTATATGACAAATGTTGATCCTTATATAATTCTGCAGTTAATATCAGCTTTCTGCGCAAGTAGTAGAACAATTGTAAGCTCCGGTGAATATCCTTGACATATTCTTAAGAATTCCACCGATGAAAAATAGGTTTGTTTTTATTTCGGTTCATCGCTTAAAGCATTAATCCTGTTTTTCTTTCTTTTTTGTTAAGTGACTGTTTTATACATTTTTGTGTCCTATAAGTAGTCAAACAACGAATAGTTTGGAGTATGTCAGGATCGATATTACGTTCAATAATAAGCGACGATCATGATGAAGTAAAATAAATGGTTATGATGGTCGACCAAATAAGAGCGAGATGATATGCGTATATTTTAATAATTCTTCTGGTTTTATTCAATTTGAGGATGAGGCATCTTACTGGATGCAAAAAATTCACACATTATCTCATATACAGACTGACCAAGAAGTCACTGAAGGAGTTTGGACTTAAATAGATTCGTTATTCTTGATGATATCTTTCTGAAATTTTTACACATTATTACTAAGTCATGGGGTGTGTTTAAATAATAAACTGCAAAATTCGTACTTCATTAATGAAAAATAATGTCTTTTAAATGTTTACCATTTTCATCTTCGCATATTTGTGCTGTTTTCAAAACATTATTCATGACAGGTCCTGGTGGTTTCCTTCAATTCTTGCAGGGTTGAGGTTTGTTTACGTAACGGCGCGCAAGGTTTCGAATTATGTTGTGACTTGGGAAATATATTATATAAAAATGTCGTCCTTAAGCTCGTTGAGTCAAAACAAACAACTCCTGATTTTGGTAAAACAATTTCACAACTTGCGTAGGTTCTTCAATACAATACTCATGCATCATAAAACTCCAAAATAGTATTCATCAGATATCTTGAATAGAGAGAAAAATACTCATTAATGGAAACATGACAAAACTTTTCAGCCCTGTAGTGAGATTTCGGACCCCTTGTATTTTAACCGAGAGACCGTTTAGAGATTCTAATCATTACCTTAAGTGCAATTGTTTGAATCTCTCTTGTATTTAGTTCACCGGCATATTCGTCAGCTATTTTTTTTCAAATATATTTCATTACTCTAGTTGCTTCTATAATTACTGGAATAATGAATATCTTCTTACAATTCCAGTTACAGTTTATGTCGTAAATATAAACTTGATATTTATTAAACTTTTTGTTCTTAGCTCTGTTTAATCAAGCATCATTAGTGACACAGATTCCATAAAGATTGCCGCATTTTCCCTTTTTGTCCTGCATCACTATGTAAAGTTTAATAGCCGCATTTTTGGATTCGTAGCTGTAGGGATCGCATAGTCATAATAAATGTTGTATGAAGTTTTTATTTCCAAACGTTCTTTCTTGTAACCAGACCTTGCTGCTTATTCGATATTCAACATGTTACAGATTCCTTTACTAGAGGTATTTACATATTCCATTTTATCGCATTCTATAGTAGCTGTCATTCAACAGAACCTTACATTTTGATTTCATATGGCTCACATTCTTTACTTCTGTGTTATAGATGAGTGCTGTCATTTCAATTCTTGTCATCTTCTTAAAAGCATCGAGCATCAAATCTTGGACAGTCATTATAATTATCTCATGATCATATTAATGCGATCGTCTTTTAAACCAGTCGATAGAGCCTTTCTCATCTATGTAACCCTGGGTGAATTCATGCAGAAAACACTTGGGATACTGTTGGTTGACTCCTTCCAGGTTCCTGCAATGAAAGTGTTTTGTGTATTTTTCGCGACACTTTTGGGTTATTTTCGTAACAGACTTGTTTTCTGATTCTATCTCATTGACAAGGCAGTCTAATCCCAAGCGTTTGGCAAGTTGATAATAGAGGTTCCTCTGCTGGCTTTTACGTCGTAATGTTGATGAAAATTTTGAGGTTTACATTTTGGTAGTCCATTAGATATTGTCCGGTGCTTACAATAGTGCTTCAATGCTAATTTCTGAAAAACCCATACCTCTCACTCCCCTGGGCAAATTAAATCTAGCAGATACTGGTTCCTCTGTTGTCTTTTGGACAGTGTAAACATTTTCCGCGTTTTATTATACAGTCTGCTTATATCCCTTTGAAGCCAGTGTATAATGTTAAAGCTGCATGTTATCACAGACTAAGCGTATTTATTAATGGCAGTGATATTCTTTTTATTTGTAAATTCGGTATTACATGTTTTCCTTAGAATGAATACATATTCATTGCCAATTTTTCTCTCATCGTGGCATACTAAATTAAATGAATCTTATCTACAGCGAGGCATTTTTATTTTCGCACACTTCTATTTATTTATAAAGAAACGTGTATGCTATGTTTTAGTTAATTAATATTCTTTTAAGTCCGCTAATTGCTCATGGGGCTAAGAACAGAATACCTTTCTGGATGTCATTAACCCACTATATCGGAAAAATTATTATTTATATTTACCATTTTTTAAAGTATAATTGATTGTAACTAACTTGCATTCAATTAACTGTGTCTATTTACCGGTTTTTGGTATTATTGTGAATGAATCCAGTTGTTCTCATAATTAATAGAATAATTTTTATCTTACTTATTGCAGGTACTTTTTATGTCCAACCGAAGACCTTGGTATTTAGTTATCTCTCTAATCTCAGCTCTATTTAACCCAGTATTATTGTAGACACAAATTCTAATAGAGGTGTTTTTTATCGTACTGTCATATATTCCCCTGTCAGGTTAAACACCACTCTTTTCTGGATGCATAACTGTATGTAATGTGTAGTCATAGTGAATGATGTTTATTTTTGTACTACGTTTAACATACTCTTAGTAATAAAATAGTTTACCTATGTGTGTAATGACAAACGCATGCATTGTCCTTGGTACAAAATATATGGGCGTAAAAAAGATGATGGCGATGAAATTCATTATGTTTCTTATACACATAGATCAGTTAGTACCATTTTATCAAGCGACGAAGAATTTAATACTGAAAAGTCGGTGCAAAAGAATTTTTAATAACGAATTGCATCTTGAAATAAAAAAAAGAACTATGTTATGTTGACAATGTTTATCCATAACAATAACAAGCGTTGGTTTTTATAACTTGGTCCTATCTGCCAATGAGCCTAGATATTCCTTGCTTTGTAAAAAAATCAATTCTGGTTTACTCTGGAATGTATTATGTCGGTAGTGCTATCACAGTGTCAATCGGTTAGTTGACAAAATGCTTACAGAAGATAATATACATACACTGAACAAATATTTTGCAAAGAAAACGGTTATGCATCTGAGGTTTTCTTTGGGGTCCAGTTCATTTATTACTGCTTAAACATTTATTCCATTTTATGACCTTGTGTTTTCCTTAGACCCAATAGTATAACATAAAGCAACGGTGAACTTGGGCAATACTTATGATGCGAAATTCAAATTTTACCAGATTATGATATAAATCCAGATTATTAGCTGGGTGCAAAAGTTTTACCGTTAAACATTCTATCCTCACAATGACAATCCGTGTTTTTCAAATAATTATAAAAATAAAGACTTTACTCTTCATTCCATCAGTCAATAAACTTATAAAGACCTCACGTGTTAAATTCATAATCGTTTTTATGCTAAAACATGAGCTAACTCATATTCAACCTTCATTCTTGATGTAAAACGTAGCCCATATTAATGGTTTTGTAATCCTCAAAATACATCATAAGCCGACTGAGCATATCAAGAGAATATGCAAGTGAGAAAAAAATCTCCGAGCAAAATTTTACTACCGGATTTCTGGTCCGTAGTGATGTGGGAGGATGTGCATTATAATGATGAAAGCTCACTCTCTGTTTCTTTAAGGATACCAGTCTTGGTTCAACATATAAATATTTGAGTTTTACTTTAAAAATCCAAGAAAACGTTATAAATTAATCATGATATGTTTATGTAATAAAAAAATGAATGTAGTAAATTACAATGGTTTAAAACAAACCCGGGAAAAATCTTTGCACATATCTAATATTAAATTATTTACACATGGAGTGATCATCAGGCAGATTGACTGCTGATTAATATTATTCCTATCGAGAAAGATCTAACACAAGACAGTAATTCAGTGAAAGCAGTCTCTTCAGAAATATATTCTGGCACAACAAATATAGCCAAGACAAAATGTTTCGCAATATCTTGACAGTGGCGTTATTAGTAATGAACGCAATACTTTAAAAACGCTGATATACGGTTTGATAGGTTGCACCTATATCATTGACTTCTGTTTAATTTTTGTAGGTTTTATTTATATCGCTAAGAACTCGCTAATACTTTGCGGGTTTAACGTGCTTATTGAGTAAAATGTTACATATGATAATTATACCAATAAAAAAATATTGACATATATATTCAGATGAACAGTGTTTGGAATATTTTCAAACTGCGCGCTAAGACATTTCAAAATACACATTAAAGAAACAATATGCAAAGTAAAAGATATCAAGAATCTTGCATCATTTATTCAACGTTTTTGTTAATAGCTGCATTTTTATCTAAAGTGATATTAATGCAAAATTAATCAACTCTTATTTCATAAGATAACCCTCTTTCATATTATTTTTTAAGAGTTATGTCATGTTTAAAAAAGTCTATTTGAAGGCTCCTAATTATCCATTATATGCAGTGTACTTTCGAGGGTTTTAATCACTGCTTTAATTTCACTTTCGCTTTAGACTTTTTCACCTTCGATTACACTTTATGCATTATATCTCATCATTGATTCCATCTAACTCTTTTTCTCTCTTTCTCTCTCACACACAATCTCCGCTTATTTCCTAATGGTCAAAACCTCCAAAAGAGTTCTGCTAAAGAAAAGTTGAATACTCCACAGGAAACAACAAAAGCCCCCACTACAGGTATGGAGCCTATTCCAAACCGAAAAGATAGAACTTAACGAAAATAAGAGACTAGAGGATTAGGAGATATAAAGCGATTATATAGACTAGTTTTCGATTAGTCTTATTATCTAAATAACAATTAGGTTGCAAATTCATTTCTGTATTTTCAAACAGTCCAATCAAACTAAAATATATAACTCAGATTTTGTGCAACAGACGGTGACTTTATAATAAACCTGCTATTTCTGTTTTATGTCGTTGCGGTCCATAGTGGATGCAGTGATTCTTTTAATCAAGATCGAATAGCTAACACATGTTGACCTCTCTCATACGTGTAGCTTTAGTTCGAGAGGCAGGAAGGTTTACACATTTGTGTACCTCTTCGATTCCTGTGTGTAAATGAGTTGATGTGAAGTAAATATAAGAATCGTAGAGTAATTTTAGCTTCTCTGCGATCGATTCACAAAAAGCCATATGAGAGGGGGTGCCCAAGACGAGTTTATAGCGGCGCCGTTAATTATAAAAGACACCATGCATAACTAGTTAATTAATGGGAATAAAAATGTTAATATATTAAAAGGCGCATGTTGACTAAATAGACGGAGTGATATCGTGTGTAACTACTTCCAAGCACCGATAATACAAAATGCAGGCATGCTGCGTTACTCAGCAGTTAAATAAACTTGAAACTAATTAAACCTTCAGCATCGGAAACCAAGCAGAAAAATAAAGCACATTTTCTGTCTTTATAGACCTCCTCGACGTTTACCAATTATCAAATGTTAAGCATAATTTCATCTCTATATCGCATGACGACTACAGTTAATTTCTCGAGCAGACCAGTTTGGCACCAATTGTATGTGCCCTCACATACATTTTAATTAAGGTATAATTAAAATATAATTAAAATACGGCTAAATACGGCTATATTCAATTTTAAATAAATCTGACATGTTTGTATTATTCTTTAAAATGTCTAAAATAGAAGGCTGCAGCTTAATGAGCCTTTAAATGCAGTTGAACTTCACGGCATACTATCTAATTACTATGGCTTTATTTCGATGCAAATCTAAGATATTTTATTTCTTAAATAGTAAATTGTGACCATCTACTTTTCCTAAAATAATAATTACTCTAAAAGTATCGACATGTAGATAAAATCTATTACGTGATGTCGAATAGCTTTTTTATACACTCTTACGGATAGTTTAGGAGTTAATCTCATGGGAATGAAAACATATACGTACACGTATATTTATATGCATATATATTTCTATATACCACCTGCTAAATCATTAATCTCACAGTGCCTCTTATCAAAAAATTAGCCCTGTCAAATTAGCCACTGTCTTTAAGCTTGGCCAATTATAGTGATGTCAAAATCATTTTCCTTATTCTTCTTAGTCTATATCTTATTATTATTAGCAATTGATACCATTCTAATAAGCTTAATTATGTTAATTTCTATATGAGTTCTATCAATTACATCTATTGCAATACTAGCATTTCAGCCCGGCGTTGCCCGGGTGTTTGAAGGTGATGTTGAGCAAAAAAAAAAGCAGTCAATTTTTTAAAATTTGACCCCTATTATGACCCCTTAACATTTATTGTTTTGGACTCATATCTAGTTATTAAGTTAGATCCATAGATATCTAAAATTTCAAGTGTTTAGACCGAAATTGTCGGAGGAGTTTGGTAGAGTTCTCAAAGTCAAATCATTAAACTGTGATCCCTTAACAGCAAAATTTCTGGCCGAAAATAATTTACAAAGATATTCCCAAATATTAGTACCCGCTATATCAAATTTCGAGTCTGCAGATTGTAAATTGACAGAGTTATTGCGTAGAGAAATGTACACAGACAGACAGGCACACACACAGACACGTTCACTTTTATAGATATACTAGCAGTTCCGCCCGGCTTTGCTCGGGCCCTATGTACCGTTCATAATTTTACGTGCCTATGTATATAGGTAAAAGTGTGAATATGTACGGTAATGCCTTTCTATATAATAGTCTTCCTTAACTACCATAGAGAGAATTTGGTAGAGATCGCAGACGTCAATTTTTTTTAAAACGTTGACCCCAATCTCGACTCCTTAGCATTTATTGTTTGGAGCTCCAATAGGATTACAATGTTAGATCCCTGTCCACGTAATCCATATCTAAAATTTCAAGTGTTTTGACCCAAAATTGGCGGAGGACTTTTATAGATCTCTCAAATGGCAAATCGTTGAACTTTGACTCCTTAACAGCAAAATTTCTGGCCGAAAACCGATTAAAAAGAATTCCCCAAATCTCAATATACCTCATGCCAAATTTCGTGTCTGTAGACCGAAAATTGACAGAATTATTTGGTAGGAAAATGTACACAGACACACAGACAGACATTTTCACTTTTATATATATACTAGCATTTGGAGGTGTATGTTGAGAAAAAAGAAGCGGTCAAGTTCCTGTTTAAGTTTGACCCTTATTATGACCCGTTAACATTTATTGTTTTGGGTTTAATCTATATTATTAAGTTAGATACACGTCCAAGGAATCTATATGTAAAATTTTAAATGTTTAGACCCGAAATTGGTGGAGGAGTTTGGTAGAATTCTCTTATGAAAAATTGTTGAAATTTGACACCTTTATCAACCGAATTTCTGACCGAAAACCGATTACATAATAACGTATATCAAATTTAGAGTCTGTAAACTGAAAATTGACAAATATATTGTGTAGGGAAATTTACACAGACAGGCAGCCATACATACACAAACAGATACTTTCACTTTTATTGATATATAGATAGATAAAGAGTTTTACTCAACACATGGTAATGAAACAGTAATAATATCAATGTCAAACATGATACACTTTTTCTGGTATCAGTAATCATAATATTCCCAAACTAAAAATAACTTCATTTGATGAATTGCATAATTAATAGTTACTTTTAAATTAACCTTCAGCATTGCTATATTTAATATTATTTTACTTAGTTTTTCTTATTTGAAAACCATCGATATATTAATCTACTTGATAGGTTATTATTGAAGTAGGTCGTACTGTCTTTTAATGTAAATTTTGCATACTTGGTGTTGTAAATTTCTATATGGTTATGCATATTTATATAGAAACATATTTTCAAAGTAGCCGAATTGAAATATTTATTATCTCTATCATAAGCGATTCCATAGTTTTTATGTATTTAATCTATATAGGGAGAAATAAAATTATATAAATATATGTGTGTGTGTGTTATCTAAATAAATATCTTATCAATTAAAATATAAAAACATCCAGTGCCAATGTAATTTATTTTTACTAACTTGTAAAACATTATATTTTCAAACTAAGGGGATACACAGTCTTTTACCCAATACAACGTTCTTGTTCTGAAGTAAACTTCCGAAAACTTATTCCAAACTTCTTTATTTTCAAATATTCTGCCACTTATATTTCATTGATCGAAACAAATAGAAGACTATACGTGATAAATATATTATACATGGAAAACAAACTCATTCTAATGAAATAAATGTGTTTATTATTGTTAATTAATGAAGGATACGTGTGGTACTTTGTCAGGAAGTTGAAGTTCATGAAGAATCCACATTATTTCTTGAACGTTCTTCCAATTCACGTAAGAGGCTCGTGGATACATGTTTTATTTTTTTCAATTATTTATTTACCTTATTCTATGGTTATTTTGTTTCCTTCCCCCTTTTCCCACTACTCACAACACGTTACCTTTACGTCTAAATATAATTCAAATTTTATTATTATTATATACTGTTATCATTATTGATCATGGGTTTTCTAGCTGTTTAAAAATATATACGCGCCAATATGTTTTTTTACATTTTATCTTAATGAATTACTTTTTGAATAAAAAATCAACAATTTCCAAATTACGTTAACATGCCAATAAAGTATTTAAAAAGCAATCGATTTATTTATTTTTTTTTGCTTTGTTTAAAATTAAAACGAGTCTAAATTAATTGCAGATAGCATATTATTCCTCGATAAAGAACGAATGAGTTTATTGGCTTTTTCGCGGGCATAATTGCGTGGAATTGTGTTGTTTTTATCAAGGCGGTGCTGCTTTTATTGTGCGTGGTATTGTACGACACTACACTTCAGTTTCACCTTTTACGCATGTGTTGGCTATAAGAATTGAAATTAGACCTAGAGGGATCATTATTAAAATGAACATTTTTGTATGAACAGAAAAGTTGCTAGAGTTTTTAACAAATCAAACAGCATTAGAACTATGTAATCAGGAATATTATTTTAGTTCTGGGTCTATTTACTTCTGTAATGGCAATGAATGTTAGCATTGTTCTATATTTTTGGTATTATATATTATTATCTATAATGTTTTATATAGTAGCATGTGATTTAATATATACAAACAAGAAATATTCAAATAACGTAGTATTGGAAATCAGCTAATGACTCGCCATTGAATGTATAAAATAGTTTGGAAATAGAAGCAGAACGCTTTAGATCAGACACATTTACAGTAAAACCGTGAGTGTAAAAAAAAATGCACATTGAGATTAAGTTTGGAAACCTGGTAACTATCAATTTCTATGTATGTTTACGATAGATATAGAGAAACACAATAACTGGCAATTTATTATTCTGTATTAAAAATTAAATCACTTTTTGCCGTTTGAATAACACACGCCTTATAAGCGCCGGTTACCCTGTGAGATTGATTCTATATTTAAGGATTTCTTTTTTTACTTAAATTTCTATACATGATAATGCGAGTTACCGCTTATAAATATAAGTGAAACAACTACAGTAAAAAATTAACTAATCAATTAATTCTTATTCTTCTTATTGTTATTTATATTAACTAGGAATACTAACACAGGTCGTCATCAGAATGAACTCACTGAAAACAACTGGCGTTGTTCTCTAGATAATAAGTCGACCTAGTTATTGCTTTCTGCGTTCTCTTTGACATTTCATGACTATTTGGTGTAGTTCTAGTCGATGCAGATGCTTCAATTTTTTTCTTGGGGGGGTAGGCATTTTGTGGTTTGATCTTTCTTGCTTTCATATGTTGTTTCTTTATCATTTTTTTCTGTTGCAGTTTTCATGTGGTTGTTAGCGTTTTTGTTCATGTGAATTTGTTCCCTATTCTAAAGTTTCCTAAAAACTCAAGCTGTTCTAGCGATAGCGATAGTAGTATTGTCTAAGTCGTAATATCAATTTTATTATTATTATTATTAGTAGTAGTAGTAGTAGTAGTAGTAGTAGCTGTAGTACTTATTAGTATTTCTTTATACCTATGTGTCCTTTCGTGTGTCAGTAATCAGTATTAACTTGCACTTAATAAGAAATGATGTTCACTGGAGACTAAGTAGTAAGTCGCCTGATATACTCAGCAGTCTAAACCTTTAAGGTAACCGTTGCCAACTACTTGGGGTTATCGCAACAAACTTTTCTCGCTGATAACGGCTATGTGCTTTTGCTGAAACCTAAGTGTAAATCATTTTCCAAATAAATAGAAAGATTTGTTTTTTGAGTAAGTTTTTGTTTTGTTTGTATTCTCATTGTATTTATCAATTTTTTACTTATCAATCTCTGTTTCGAAGCATTATCAGTGAGCTCCTGATAATTGTCAATCTATTAGTGAAAAAAAATTATCCTGAACAACGACGATTTTCTGACAATGTAATGCAATATTGTTATTTAATAATGAATTATAAATTAGATATAACTGTCATGAATATCTCTCCCCCTCTCTCTCTCTCTCTCTCTCTCTAATATATATATATATATATATATATATATATATATATATATATATATATATATATATATAACTACTTCATTTACTCACATAAATTTAATATACGAAAGTATAGATTTATGCGTAAACTTTAAGTATTTACTTCAAAACTGCTCAATACGTAGGTAGAGCTAGTTAGTAATTTATAAAATATATATGGCGATTAAGCTACACTGAATATTCTGCGTTTCATCCACTATAGGATTCGTCAGGCTTATGCGCGAATTTTTTGGTTGCTTCTTGTTTTTATATATGTTGAGGATTTCTAGTTAGCCAATCAGCTTTCTAGTATATACCGCGCCCCCTCCTATCAGCCAATGGGCATGCATTTTATCGAACAAAGGATCTGTTTTAGAACTAGGATAGTGGTTTAAGGTAGATCTTTTCCTTTTATATATATATATATATATATATATATATATATATATATATATAAATATACCTATGTGTACACACATACAGTCACATATATATACATATATATACATATATGTGTGATCGTTTATGTATATTCATGTTTATTTAATTTATTTATTTGTTTGTTTTCTATTGCTATTGTTTGTTATAAAGCTATTTTGTATCGCTATCCTAGAGTAAATTTTATTTTGTGAACACAGTTGTTTGCTATTTCTCGTCTACAGTTTAATAGATTTATATATATATATATATATATATATATATATATATATATTTGGTCAAACTGGTAATTAGTAAAAACCAGAAGAGAGTGCTCAATACCACCGCAGAGCAAATATGTATTTTATTTTTTTATTACCATTTTATCTGTATGGTTACATATGTTTCGGAGGTTGGGCCATGTTTACGATCCAACAGCCTCATCAGACCTTACAGAAATGGTTGTTAGCATTGGGAAGAAGTGTTTTAGAAGAAATACGAAAGGAAAACGGGTTGGGGTAGAAGATAATAAGGGGAAGGGAGACGGATATTTACAATATTTCAGTTTTGAAGGTTAAAATACATTAGATTTTATTGTGTGTGGGGGGTAGCAGATTCAGATAGGCGTGGGTGGAGATATATGGATATGTGTCAATGTATATATGTGAGTATGTATATGTGTATAAGAGTTGTGTGTATGCGTGTGTATGTCTACATATAGATCCATGTATGTCTGCATATACATTGTTTATATATATATATGTGTGTGTGTGCATATGTGTCTGTATATGGATGTGTAGAAATGTACATATGTATGTATATGTATGTATGCGTATTTGAGGGGGCGTTAGCGTATTATTCACTCTTAAATGCTTAAAAAATAACTTATTGTAAACTGAAATGAACAAGTCGGCTTACAGCGACTATTAAAATTTTAAATGGAACCTTATACTTGTCAAACACATGACATCTACACGAACCCTTTACTTCTCTCTCTCTCTTTCCCTCTCTCTCCCTCTCTCTCTTTCTCTCATCTACTTAATATACCTTGCCGAACAAGCAAAAAGCAGTCGAAATTTAAAACATAAAAATTGAAACTCCTCCCCCTCCTCTCCTTACCCCCTCTCTTTTTTACCATCCTCTCTCCACCTCCCCCTCTCTATATCCATATATCTCCACCCATGCCAACGTAATCTGCTACACCCCACACACAATACAATCTATTGTATTTTAACCATTAAAACTGAATTATTGCCAATACCCGTCTCCCACCCTCTTATTATCTCCTACCCTCCTTTTTCCTGTTTCCTTTTTTTTTCGTATTTTTTCTAAAACACTTCTTCCTGATACTAACAACTATTTCTGTAAGGTCTGACGAGGCTGTTGGATCGTAAACATGGTCCAACATCCGAAACTTATGTAACCAAACAAATAAAACGGTAATAAAAAATAAAACACACACACACATACACATATATATATATATATATATATATATATATATATATATATACATATACATATATATATATATATATATATATATATATATATATACACACGAGGTTGTTTAGGATTGAATAAAGGTCAACCAATGTCCCACACGCTCATACTTATATAGTTATAGACATCAGTGAACTTGCTCATTTACTAATCTAATAGTTGTCTTTTCTAGTTAGGGACCTCTCGTTGTGTAACGGAAGAAACCTTCACATGTCTGGTCGCAGTGCCCTAATCCTCAATACATTGTAGTCTACATTGCGCTGTAGAAAACCTCCTGCTGATTGTCAAAACTATTTGCAAATAATGATTTCACTTTAAGTTTTAAATGTAAAAGTATCATGTTTCAATTGTGCTCTAACTACCACATTAATGTCGAACGTGCCTCCATCGTAGCAAATAACCAAACGGTGGATTTTCGTATATAACTTTTATAAAATCACCTGAATCAATGTTAAACGTACGAAAGTCAAGTATCGTGGTTCAATTATGCTCCAAAATAAAACATTCATTGCGAAGGCGCCCCTGTCTTATAAACTGTACGCGTGATTTTATAGGCTAAACATTTCTGCTTTGAGTGAGATAATTTCTTTAATATACTTATGATGTTAGGTTGTACAAAAGTGTTAATTTTGGTAAAAATTGGCACGCCCTCTTTAATATTAATTTTCTAATTATTGATTTCCGATGTTATCGAGTATATTCCGATATAAAACTCACTTATAAACACCCCCAAACGCATCTAGTACCTTCGAGTAAAATTTCATAATAGTTGACCCACCTGTTCTCGAGTCGATAGGGAATGAACGCCCATGAAAACACATGCAGAGATTACTTTGAAATATCAACAATGTTTTAATAAAAGAGTCGTGATATATTATATTTAGAAACAAACGAAAATATCTTTGCCTTCGATAATTTCTGATCATATTTTTAAGCTTTACTTTTTCTTTTGAATTTTCTCACATTAACTTTTTAATTATTTTCCGTCTAACTATTAAGTTGGTCAAAAACAATATCGTTTTCACACATATATTACATTGATATATAATTTTTTAATTAATTCATTGATATATATATATATATATATATATATATATATATATATATATATATATATCAATGTAATATAGGATGTGAAACAGTGTTTCTCGCTCTATTGAATCGTCTTATTCGTTACTGTTCTGAATTTCTTTCATCAATTTTTTGCAGGCTTTTCGACACGATGGACAAATTTCAAATCCGCACGATTTTATTGCTCTAGTTTAAACTAGACCGAAAAGCTGCCAAGACAGCTCGTGATATCAAGGATGCATTTGGCCCAGGAACCACTAACGAGCATGTGACACAACGATGGTTGAATAAATTTCGCAATGGTGGCGAGAGCCTCGAAGATGAAGACTACGGTTGATAACGAACATTTAAAAGCCTTAATTGAAGCCAATCCTCGTAAACTCACGCGAGAGGCTGCTATCAAACTCCAGGTCGACCACTTAGCAGTTGTGCGCCATGTAAACCAATGAGGAAAGTCCAAGAAGTTGGATAAATGGATGCCGCATGAATTGAACGATAATCAAAAAATCTTCTTCTTAAGGTGTTTTTACGCTCCTAATGCGCGACAAAAACGACCATTTCTAGAGCAGATTGTGACGTGTGATGAGCAGTTTGTCCTTTACATCAACCGGTGACTTTCGGTACAGTGGTTAGATGCCGGAGAAGATCCATAATACTTCTCGAAGCCAACATTTCACAGAAGGAAAGTGATGGTGACTGTTTGGTTGTCTAGAGCCGGTCTCATCTAACACAGCTTCTTGAATCTGGACGAAACGATTACGGCGAAGTACTGCCGACAAATTGACGGAATGTACCAGAAGCTCCAACGTATGTCCCGAGATTGATCAATATAAAGGGTCCAATTGTCCTCTGCAACAACCCGCCCCGCATGTTACTCAATAGACCCTGCAGAATTGGGCTATGAATCTTTCTCATCCGCCATATTCACCGGACCTCTCGTCCAGGGATTATCACATTCTCAAGCATCTCGAAAAAGTTCCTGCGCGAAAAATGCTTCAAAAGCCGAGATGATGCCAAATCAGCCTTAATGACTTCATCGCTTCCAGAACTCCGGATTTCTATGCTAATAGAATAAATGAACTTGATCCTCGTTAGCAAAAATGTGTCGATTTTATGGCTATTATTTCGATTAATAGAGTTCATTATGAAAGGAGTTATGATCTTTTGAAGTTGAACGTCAAAAGACGACATTATTTTTGCGCCAACCTAATACATCCTCCACCTTTTTGTTTCTAAAAACAACAAAATTGATTCTTGTAAATCATATCTATATCAAAGATTCTATTTCAGGATGAGAATTGATTATTCTTATTATTTTGCTTTTTATGACTACTGTTCTTTTAAGTGTTATTTTCAAGTCATTCGGTCCGTATAACTTCTGACTTCTCCATTGTGTATGTTGAGGAATGTTTCGTGGCATAGTGGAACGCGTATTTTGTAAAAAATTAAGTTGTAAAGTTACACTCCTCCGGGGGTTGAAGTTTTTTTTCCTTCCTGACGACACTCAAAATACAATTGCAAATTACTTAGAAACTTTGCCACTGGCTAACAAAGTAATGATATGTGAGCATTCCTGGATTAAATGCAGGTTTCCATGTCTAAAATCCATACAGATTGCTACTTTCCACAGAAGATTCCCGTGATTGATATAGAGATTCCCGTGTCCGGAAAAGTACATCAAGATAAGCACAGTAGTCATACGATTTAAAATGATACAATTAAATATTTTATTTGCAGTCGAAAAAAATTATTCTACCAATAATACCCTTCCAAAAAAAAAATTACGGAATTCATGTAACATTTTATGAATTATGAAATAATGCCAAACTATTCGGACAAATATATTACAAATATATTGCATTCCCTATTGAGTGTAGAAATTAAAACTAATCGACAATGTTCAATACTGCATAGCTTTTTAATTAGTATATCACGAGAATATGACGTACAAAATTATCAATAACGCTTGCAAGCTTATATGTTGTCATTGCTTAAATTCTTACTGAGATTGTCCTTGTTGTTCCATAAACAATATAGGATCTGTTTTGATATATATATATATATATATATATATATATATATATATATATATATATATATATATATATATATATGTGTGTGTGTGTGTGTGTGTGTGTGTGTGTATTTTTTTTACAGGGAGGTCACCACTTATCAAGGCCCGGAAGCCGCTCGGGGATAAGGGTTATTGTGTGTAGAGTAATCAATGGGATAGTATCGTAGTAATAGTTAGTATCGGAGATTTGATAACGTGTCATTACTTGGGGGGGGCGGTTCATCAGGAAATTGTTTATGTTGAACTTGAAGACACCCAAGTTGAAGTCAGGAGGGAAACAGGCAAGCGGCAGATACTTCCACAGCTGTGCATTTCTAAGAAAGAAGTTTTGTTCATGGACTCTACGTTTTGATTTAGGCATAGATAAAGAGTAAGGGAAATTATTGTGGTGTCAGCTGGACGGGTGTTTTTCGAGAAAGATGTGCGAGGGGGCCCCAGAGATTGGAGCTCTTTTGGAATTACCACACGGAAATACACAGCGGGGGGATAAGGGCAGTTAAAATCTACTGAGGTTCATACATTTTTCTGACGGAGAAAATTTATGTAAAACATTAAGAGACGCTCTATTTTACGGTTGATTTAAAAATTGAACAGAAACTTAAATTCGTTCCGTTTTAATTTTTTTTTCTTTTTAAATTGCTCCCCCAATCTAAAGCAATCGAAAGAATAACATTTACCAGTCGTAGTTTTTATATATAAAAGATAATGAAATATTTTTTTTAATATAAAAATAAAATTTTATTAACAAAATATAATAATTTAATTTCTAAACGAAAAAATCAGTTCGGTATACCTTTTTGGTATTTTGTTTACACAAGTCCAACTCAATGTTCACATTGAAAATGTCGACTTTTATAGGTTTTCGGGTATTCTTACAACGAATAAACGCCTCCAACTTTCCCATGTTAAAAATGGCTTTCGGAATAGACATCCCCAACCTCCCCATGTTAAAAACGGCTTTCAGAATGGACACCCCAAACTCCCCATGTTAAGAACGACTTTCGCAATAGACACTCCCAACCTTGTTAGCATAGCTTGAAACCTACAACAGTTGACATGTCGAATGTGACGTAATGTAAAAATGTACCGAATTTAAAACGGAAGTGAAATTTAAATTTGTGTTCCAGAGCGTTCTACGCAAGTTTTACCAAAATTTCGAAATGCTCACTTAATATTCTTGAAAAAAAAAATACCATCTTCGATATTCACAATTAAGCACGAATGAATAATGAAAGGATGAACAGATTTCTATCGCACCAAATATTTTTGGAAACAAGAAAGAATTTGATTACTAATGTTACCGATTGAATTCTTTGAAATACCCCCTGTCGTCGCTTCAATAATAAAAAAATTAATAGATTTTAATGGAAAGAAAATGCGCCTAATAATAAAAAAATAACGTTTCTTCAAACTTGCGTTAAATACCGCCCCCAAAAGCGAACATGGAAGAGTAGTATCTTCGTTCAAAGAAAGTCCAATTTTTATGAGCTTTTTTTTCTGATTCTAAATTTAAAAATCATTTGATAATGCATTTTATTACGATGCCTTTTCTATCTCTAATTATTAACTTGTAAAATATATCACAATTGAAAATTCGCTATTTTTCATCTCACATTCTGAGTCATAATTTTATAAAATTCAAATCTTAAAATTACTTAAATCAGCGGAATAAACCGTCATCATGTTAACACACAATAACTAGTTCTGCATCATTATTGAAATATATTTATTATATTTTACATCTACATTATATTTTTCGATAAATTCATTGTTTAAATCACTTCTTTACTGCCCAGCCTCTTCTGAAACATTTCAACAACAACAACAACAACAACAACACTACTACTACTACTACTACTACTACTACTACTAAAATTAATAATAATAATAATAATAATAATAATAATAATAATAATAATAATAATAATAATGTTTTAAAAAGGGAACACAAATTTCAATTTCACTTCCGTTTTAAATTCGGTGCATTTTTACATTACGTCCAACTCATCGTTTTCTATTTACAAAATTTTAGTTAGGGTTTTCTCCTTTCATCCTCATGCAGTTAAATTGTTTTAAAATTGAGGACTTTTGCGAAAACGGCTTATGCAAATGCTAAGTCTATTTCTATTTAACAATTTTAGTAAAGGTTTTTTTTCTTTCTTTCTTTCTTCATCCTTATGTAAATAAATTGGCTTTTGTCATTATAAATATTTTAGAAGTCGGATTATCTAGGTGCTAAGTCTGCGATAGGTTAAAGTTAAAATATTTTTTCCTTCCGGGAATTTAAACTGCATTCTTTATTCTTATTTTTGCATTTTTTTTTATTCAAAGCTTCTTTGGACTATATATATATATATATATATATATATATATATATATATATATATATATATATATATATATATATATATATATATATATATATATTCAGGCAAAACTGATTGAAAACAATAGAGTTATTAATTTTCCGATTTTTCTGGATATCTTTTCGATTCGCCGAGCGGTCTTTTTTATTTCACTCGGCATGCTTTATAAAATGGCGCCAAAAAGTTGTTATTCAGCCATATTCTACTCAAGCAGTTGCTATCGGTGCGTCCGATTATCATCTGGAGTGATTATACTTGTTCACGTGTTCTTTTTTTTTCCTGTGAGGCTTAGTATTTTTATAGTTTTTTTATTGTTAAAAGATGGGTGCAAAATTGTAAGGGCGAATGGTTTTTATTTAAATTTCGATTTTCTTATTTTATAGTTCATTTATTTAGTTTCTTGTTAGACATTAATTACTGTTAGTATATTTGTCCCGGTGTTAAATGATAGAAAGCGATTGAGTAGAATATGGCTGAACAAAAACTTTTGGGCGCCATTTTATACATATGCCAACAGAAGTAAAAAAAAAAATACCGCTCGGCGAATCGAATAAATGTCCGGAAAAATCGGAAAAAAGAATACCTCCTGTTCAATCAGATGTGCTTATATAATGACTTGCTGCCAAAATATACAAACACACACACACATACACACACACACACACATATATATATATATATATATATATATATATATATATATATATATATCTGTATATATGTATGTATTTGTTGAAGTTATTTAATTGTAAAGTTTAATAATTATATGTATATAATGAATCGGTTTATTCTGAATAGTTAATTATCTAATAAAACAAGTGAGAATATTTCCTTGTGTAGTTATCAAATTTGGCCTGCACTTGAACAATGAAAATAAAATAGAGAGATAAAGTAAAAAAAATAAAAATAATGAAGTAAGATGTTAATTTTTGATTTGTCTTAATTATTTCAATTATAACTGGTATTGCAAAATCATATTTTTGATTCAATCAAATGAACCAGATCGAACTAATTTCTACGTACTATTAGTATGATGATGATCATTTAATTCAATTGAAAATCAGTATTAAATGGCAGCATGTGGGGGACAGTTTTCGTACATTACATTTTAAAAATCTATATACAAAGTAGAAAAGTAATTTCTCCTATCTTTATTTCATCCGAATTGATCAGATGGGTTGCAAATAGGAATTTTATTTATAATGGAGTCATGACTCGAATGTTTATTCTTTTTGTTGCAAATATTGAGTACATTTGACTCTAGAGAAGCAATATTTGTCGATGATGTATATCAGAAGTAGATGCGTGTTAGAAGCTGACGTGAGTCATAAAATTCCTGGCGAAAGTACATTGACTGCATACGTTGATAAAAGTAAAACTCTGAAGCCCAAAAGGTCGCTCGTTTTAATAGTACCACTTCCGTCTTAGTAGCTAAAGATTAAACGATTTTAGTTTTGGAACGACTCTTGTAAAGCGAAACATACAAACATTGTTCCTCGTTGGCAAATGTGCATTGCTACTGGTGGGGACTATGTGGGGAAAACATTTAGAGCAGTAAAGACCGTTTTAATAATAACAACCACGTTTTCGTTGTTCTTCAATTTTTTGCGTTTAAAAATAGGTCCTTTAATTTTGTGGAACGGTTTTGGTATATAAAAAAGGGTATTGATCGATCGCTCTTTCGCCCATGTATATGCATATAAATTTTCTTTAGGTTTCCCTAAGCGGTACCTACAACCTTATTCCACTACATTATTCCTTTTACAATGAATATTATAGGTATTTAGTAAGCATACAAACTTATCTTTCTTCAGGAAATGCGCGCTAGCGATTAACGCCGGTAATAAAACATAAGCTGACACCGGAAGATAAGAGAATGAGTTTATAGCATTTTATAAGTAGAAAGATATGAACATTTTCAAATTAAAATCGCACATTTAATGATTATTTCATGAGCATTTTCAGATTTAATAGAAATTGACGTAAACAAAGTCACATTTTATTAAATTAACTTTGCCATTATTTTCGGGAAATAACATCAACGAGAATTAACTCATTATGTTAATTATATACTTTATATAAGTTCAGAATTTTATGACACATCTAAGTTAAGATATTCAAATATAATTGATAAGTATTATACATAGTAATCGGAAACTTGTAAAATTTTTAAAATGTTTTGCTAGATTTCATGATTAACCAACATGTTTTTTTAATATTGTAATAAAAACACATTAATATAATTTTTTACGCAAGAAATATTATTATTATATGATATTAAAGTAATTATAACATCATCAGTTTCAATAGCCATTATCATGTGTCACCTCCATTGTTTATACACTTCTGTTTGGTTTATTTCTTGTTATAAGAGTTTAGATAGAGATGTGTGAGTATGATGAAAAGGTTTCTGTGAAGCAAACTGTATTAAAACTTAGCAAGCACAGGTTTTCAATCCATGTCCAACATCGGTAATTCTCTGTAAGTCGACTTAACCCAATCAAAATCAAACCACTTCCCATTTTGATCCTTAGCAGCTACTTTGCCTGCTTGAAAACGAAATAGAATTTTGACACAGTTTCAAGTCCGTAGACCAAAATTAACAGCGTAGTTTAGTAGATACCGATTTTCACACAGACAGAACAAAATCACTTTCATCTCTATTAGGTAATTATCTCTTTCTTTCTCTCTCTCTCTCTCTCTCTCTCTCTCTCTTTATATATATATATAATATATATACACACACACACACACATATATATATATGTGTGTGTGTGTGTGTGTGTAACTTTAAACATTGCAGATTAAGAATGTATTATATAATGGTAAATTAAATTTTGATAGAATTTTAATGCTGCAATATTTAATTTATATATTTATGATACTTTTTCCTAGGAATGTCTTGTCTTTTCTTTTCTAGTTTTACTAACTAGTCCTTTTACTTTTCTAAGTGTAATATTGCCCATATTACTTTTCCTGCTCGCAATTTTCTATGTAATGCATGATTTGTCCAGGCTTAGCTTGTAATAATATTTTCTTTGTGCGTTCAATATCATCTTATATTACCAGCAGTACTTGTTACCTTACACTGATGGCTGCATAAGCAGGAAACACTAGTGTACATAGGTCTAAATTAATAATGAATATATATATTTCAGTAAAACATCCAACACATATATTTATTACTAGAAGGAATTGTTATCCTACACTGATATGCCTGAGCATGAAACACTACTGTTTAGAGGTCTAAATTAATAATTAATATATAAATATATTTGTGAATATAATTAAATAAGAAACGTATATATATATACATATATATAGTGGAAATGGTAATTAATAGAAACTGAAGAAAGTGCTCAATACTGTTGTAGAGCAAATACGCGTTTTATTTTTTATTACCGTATCTTTTTGTTAAGTTATATTATTGTTTCCGCTATTCGGGAGATTTTTGGCCGTCTGTAGCTTCCTCAGACTTTTACAGAAATGTTCGCTATTTAGAGATGAAAGATTGAAAGAGTGAATGGGGTCAGGGGGTGCGAGGAGGGCAGAAGAAATAGAGGAAGGGAACAAGGAGGGAAGTTGGGAGGGGGCGCTTGGTATGTCGATAATGTTTTAGTTTTGGGGTTTAAGGAACTTGTGGGGGGAGGGTCTTGGAAGTTTATTTCTGGCGTGGTTGAGGGCATAGGGATACACGGAGGGGAAGGGGGATATGTGGGGTGGGAGGAGGGGGTTACTTTAAAATTCGAGTCTTAATGTTAAAGTATTTATGCGTCTCGTTGGTGAGATGATTTCTTGGTAAGTATGTCTTGACCTGTTGGGTGTTCGCTATGTTTGGAGGCGGGAGGGGGCTATGATTCGGTTTATTTATTTTTAGTTTCTATTTTATTGTTAATTGTTTGGAGAGGGTTAGCAAACATTCGCGGGCACGGGTACACACATGCGCACGTACACACATATATACTTAAAAGAAACGGCCACATGTACATACCATATACATCCCCGCCCTGGCGTGCAAATATATGCACCTACGTGCGCCTGCATGCATAGACACCCGCGTTGCTCTCGCTTACGTCAAATTGTCTTTAAGGGGCTAAAATTGGGTACGCGTGCGTAGGCATAGATGCGCTCATACACAGTTACATACACACATCGACGCCCCTGCCTCCAAGGAGTCGATTATACGGGCCCATATGCGCATATTGATTCAGGCATACTTGCACCCCACGCATACATGCAAGCGCACGCGCACATATAGATACCAACGCAAAATGAAAACATTTGAATACCAAAACATACGTTGAGATGAAAAAATTCCAATTTGATATTATTCATACGCATACAGTTTTTTTCTGGTCACACCATAAATGATGTTTACTTATAATGTATTTAATATATATTTTGTTAAACTATTTTTTCACTAATAAAACATCGGTTTGTATTTTAATTAATATAGAAACTTTTTATTTTCTGATATCCATTTGCATTTATTTGGGAAAAATTTAAACACCTCCATCTATGATAAAATCACGGAAATCATATAGCTGTTCCCTACAATAAAGCCATCAATAACTTCTTTAAACGTATTTACTAGACTTTTGAAATATCGCGGAAAGTAAAATAGATATGAGACTGTCCAAATTTTCTTTAAAGTTTAAAAAACAGTTTTCCTACTTTTCAGGATATACGTTTGTATGCACTGTATCATATTAAGAGTGTTCTTGAATTCTTTCATCTTGCGTTGTCCTTTATTTCTGTTCATTTTACGAGAAGAAACATGTTGTAACAGTTATTTAATGATGTAGCAACCATCATTTCAAACTTCTGTTATGTACGTCTGTCTATCATTTATATAAGCTATTAAAAATCAAACATTGGCGAATGAATTTGGGATTATGCGTTCCCCCCCCCCGTGTTTTAGAATATACAAATACACACCATAAACACATCGTTATGTCTATTTTTCTGAGTGAAAAAATAAGCTATTCAAAAACCAAATTACTGTTGTTTTTCTTCAAATTGAATACGCAATTCAGTCAACATACGGATGGATTTCCATTAGTAATGGCTTATATTTTTTTTATTCTGACTGAATTGATCAGAGATAATTGAGAATTGTATTTATATGATGCCTGGAATCATGCATTCGGGACATAAAAGTTTTATGTTTATTGCGGATATTGACTGGATTAGACCTAAGTAAGAACCACCTATAATGGACGCGCATCAGAAGTACAGTGAAGCCTTTGAATTCCTGACAAAAATTGTATTGAGAATGGTGGTGACCATGTAGAAAAAGTACAAAATGCGCCTGTTTGAAAGGTACGACTGTTGTCTGCGCAGCTATTCAACTTTTTTTTATTTGAACATAGAGGGCATTACTTTTCGAATGGCCTTGTATTTACGTAATCCGCGTAACAGCTTGTTGATGCCCTTGATGTAAGAGCTCATAGACAGATTTTTTCATTTCTAATCGTATAATTCCACTTTACCTAATTTTAAACTTTATATTGAAATTTATCATTAGTATTCTATTTATAGATATCTATTTTTAATCCATATTTTATTACAAGAGCAAGCGAATTATGATTTCAAAAATATTACTTTTGTTTTACTCAAGGTAATATCTTACATACTATAAAATAGTGTGTGCACCTGTTATTTGTGAAATGGTCTTGTTTTAATTTTTAAATGAGATCAATAGCATAGTAGATCATGTCTTTTAAGCAATATATTATATTCTTCTATTCTATTCCCTCGAGCTGAAATATATCCCATGTACTCCCGATGCAAAAACACGACGTATTAATCATCCTGGCTTTCTCCAAACTTGTTCTGCATCAAGATTGATTATACTAAAATCCAAAATTGCGACGTAGTCATCTGCAATAAATATTCCTACTTTTTCCATATCTAGTTATAATGCTCATTTGCCCATAACAGTATTTTCTGCTTATTTGCATTCTGCACCAGTCCTTTCGTGATAAATGAGAACCCACTGTCTAAACAGATTTTTCACAGTTCAGAAATACACATGTCCATGTCAAATGAAATTAAGTTTGCTTGTCAACTCTATAACCATTTGTATCGTGTAAAGTTCCATCTATATAATAAAGTCTTTATTTACAGCAGTAATAGTCGCTTAAGGTCTGTCTTACATTTTTACGAAAACATTTCTCCCAGTAGAAAAATGTGTGCATTCGAAAGATGTCTTGATATCGGCTCAACACTAAAAGAACTGTAGGCACTAGAATATAATCAATGTGCACAAATATATAAGAGCACCCGTCATCGCGGTCTAATCACGGTGATATCGTAAACAATAAACGCGTGTATGTTAGCATTTATAATGAAATCATTTTCTCTCTGCTATGATCACAGCAAACTTGTAAAGAGGATAACGACTAAGGCATAATATTAAACGTTTTCTGTAATAGTAATTAAATACGTTCAATTAGCAGTATCTTAAACAAGAAATATAAATAAATACAATATCCTTATATCGTGCATATTGATCCGTGTGATAGAGATTGGGTTCCGCGTTTAGTATTTCACCAGGTATAGCTACTAATGAGTTTAATATAATAAAATACAGGTGCATGTGAATAGTTACACACACAAACACGTACACACACAAACATATATATATATATATATATATATATATATATATATATATACATATATATATATATATATTTATATATAAATGAAATTAAGTTTGCTTGTCAGCTCTATAACCATTTGTAGAGCATTGGACTTAAAAAAGATTTGTATGTATAAGAAGTGAAATATAATTGATAAAATCATATTTTCACAGAAACATAGACACACACACACACACACACACACACACACACACACACATATATATATATATTTGTGTGTGTGTATGTGTACGTACGTGCTTGTTTCATAGAGTCGGACCTTTCACCGTCCAGTTGATGTTCCTGTTTGCTGTGCTACCCTAGGAGGGAAGAGTTAGGCACCAGGATTTTTTTTTAATGTGGAAAAAAGAAACTAAAATCTAAAGTGTCTCAGTCTTGAAGGATTTCCCCTACACTAAGCGAGAAAAAAATTGAAATGTAGCATCAGATACTACACTTTGATCTTGGACCGACGTCCCGTTAATGTTAACACGATTAGCATTTATAATCCTGGTTCCATATCAATGTGTGGTTTACACCCGTGCATTTCCTTTAAAAAAAATTATGAGTTTCATCGATGTTACTATTTGTTTTATTGTTGTTTAGTTTAATTACATTCAGGGTGCGAGCTACATTCTGACACTGTCATTAGTTCTAGATTTACTTATAAGTAATAATATAAGATTTTAGCTAACATAAGAATATATTGTATGCACCTGTGTCAGGCGTGTTTTCATTGGCTAATATATTTCGTATATATTAGTTTGTCAGATAATGGTAAATCGCTCACAAAATGTCATTTATTATAAACCATTGCTTATCTTTTCTTTTAAGTTTCACAAGTATAAAATCATATTTTTATTAATATAAAAGCCGCCAGAAATCAATAGCTATATTATCATTCTATCAATATTATTTTTAAACTATTTTGAGACGGATTTCCGATCATCACGCTAGCAGAGCTCCCTGCGACATTTTATACTATTTTATTGTTGTTTTTGATTGATTGTTTTTATTTTACGGCATATCAACATTTTCCAAGTTATTTAATGCCGAATTCAAAGATTTTGAAAAAAAAAAAATTAATAGAATATATTTGTTGTTTTCAAGTCGGTTGCTATTTAACCCATAGTTAGGACCCTACTCCGGGTCAGAGTGGACATGGGGGCAATGACAATTAAAGGGTGGCTCCACACTCCCCAAAGCCCGCAAGCTAGGGTCTCACCACTGGATATTGTTTAAGGTCACATCCAGGACCATTGTTGTTTTTACAAAAATAAATTCAAATATGATGTTTATTTATTATTATTTAATCGAATTTTTTTCCGAAAACATGGACTCCTTTTATCACAATAGATAACACACTTTTGATGAAAACCAAGTATTTCGAAGTGGTTTGGGAAAACGGAATGTCAGCTAAAATATATGTCACGAATTTTAGAATGATAAAATAAGAGATTTTGAAACTTACCTAACAAAATAAAATGAAATGTATTACGTGAGAAAGATGAGTTTACTGTACTTTTGTTTAACGCAGCATTATTTAGTAGTGGCTTGGCTAGAGAGTTAAATAGCGATAGTTACACACACACACACACACACACACACACACACATATATATATATATATATACGCGCGAGCATATACATATATATAAGCATGCATGTATGTATGCATGTATGTATGTATGTAGGGAGATGGATTGGGGCGAAGTTATTGAGTCAGAAGTTAGTAGATTTGGGGAACGGTGCTAAGCAAGATATGTAGAGACCAGAGAAATGTGCAATTTTAAAACAACGCGAAGAGCCAGATCAAGGAATAAAGTAACATTAAATAACCCGTGTATCAATTGTCATTCATTAGTTTACAGACAGCCAGTAAAGACCAACCGACGGAAGCAGACACGCCTCACTCTTTTTTGGTAGAAATAACCCATCAAAAAGATGTTATCCTTCCCTTCCTTAAAAAATATCTGTTCTTGTGATGTTGAGTTCGGTTTTCCGAAATGTTTATTATATGGATTAACACCGCACATCCACAGTCTCAGCACGCATTATATAGACGATCACGCGTCATGATATGTATTGACATGTATGCTCTAAAAACTCTAGAATGGTTACGGACGATGATACAAGCATATATAAATGTGGACAATCACAGACAAACATAGGCATACGCTATGAACTGTAAATATATGCATGTACACATGTTATATACACACAGCAATATAACATGTACGTTTAGTATCGCCACCCAAGGGTATATTAGATATGTACAGATTAAAAAAGTGTTTTCCATTTCATTTAACCTCGCTAATTGGATGATCACATATATTTAATAGGTGTGAAACGTGCTAAGGTTTATATAATCAGGCAATGCGGAAGCGTATTATTATTTAAAACAAGTGTTTAGAAACTATACACATGAAAATAAGAAAAATAGTGTATTGTATCAACTTTATGTAGTTGACAAAATTATATCTCTACTCATATAAAGTTGAGTTATTCATCGCGCTGACTTCTCTATTTAATTTAATAATTAAAACCGAATTTCTTAAAACACTCAATGATATACGAGCGACTTCATAAAGATTAACTAATTTACATATTTCTTTAAAAAAAAACTTATTTGTTCACTTTTGTGGTTTCTTATTGGAAGGCAGGAATTACTGGGGATACACTTATGAGATTAAGCGTTTTTATTCCGTCGCGGTTAACCACCTGCAGAAGGCTAGAGGAAATTTTAGGGAGGGGGCATGGTGGAATAGTAACAATAATAAAGATGGGGATAACAGCCCGAAAATAAGTAAATAAATAGAAAAAGAACCTTACGTTTTATATTTTTCTACATCAGTCAGGAATTTTCATACCGTTTTTCAACTTTTGAGATGAGTATTAGTAATTCGTCATATTTAGATTAATTGGATTACATTTTTAATAATTCATTGTTTCATTCGATATAACGTGCAACCTTACTCACGTGTATCTTCTCCAACTCGAGGATGCTTCCTGAGTTCGAGAGAAATATTGTTGAAGAAAGTCGGAATTTAATCACCAGAACCGTCGGTCAAATAACACTCAAGTTGGAAAATGTTGCTCGAATAATCAGAGTAATGCGGATTATTTAACTATTATACTTTCTGCTTAATAGTTAAGTTAATTATGTTAATCCATATAACAATGTCAGTGAATTTATTAGACAATAAGCAAAAGCTATCAGGACCTTAAAGATCTGAAAAATGTAATCTGGCTGATTCCCAATACACGGACTTTTAAAAATTGGTCTAGTATATTTTATCTGAAATTATGTTTTTAACTGCTTTAAACTTTAATCATTATTTTTTTTTGTGTTGTCCCGGTACCTTGAAGTAGAGTCACAAGCAGCGTTTATTTTTGTATGTGTCTGTGTGTGTGTGTGTGAGAGAGAGAGAGAGAGAGAGAGAGAGAGAGAGAGAGAGAGAGAGAGAGAGAAAGAAAAATAACATAGACAAAAACAGAAAGGGAAATGTAGTCTTCTCTGAATACTGATCAACGAACTCTTTTATTATCGATCCACATCGATTTTCTTATTATCAGCTATTGTACTCCGAGATGTCCCACCTGTTAATTGTATGTCATCCCCGTATGTTAATTTTCCTTTTTCATCTACTCTGGCTATTCTAATTGATGAAATGTATTCTTTTGAAAAGGTAACAGTTATTTCCTATCCCAGGTATATCAAAGTAAACCCAATATATGACGCTTTCGTTTTTGATTCAGTATGTAAGATGAACAATAGACACGTAATAATGCGAGAAAATCATTCAGCGTACTTGCTCTATTGTTTACAAAGACGCTATGTCATTTTGCTTATTCAAAATGTAGATTGAAGAGATCAAGGCAGGATTTTAAAGAAGAGTATTTGCATTAGTTTTGGCATCAGCATAACAATTGAAGAGATAATCATATGAAATAGTAAACTCACCGGTAATCATAGAAAAACAGTTCCCCGCTGTTTATTGGCGAGGTTTTCTTATTTAGTTTTAATTTTTGTGTTCAACGCCATGGGAAGCGATATTTTAATTCAATGAAATAGCGATTGTAATAATCAATCATTGACTTCCGAGACGTATAATGTATAATTTTTACATAGACAAATAGAAGATTGTGTTGATAATTAAGTTTTGCAAGATAATTAGAATATACAGCGTGCCCAATAAATTACTAGGATGGTCCCTGAAGCATTTTTCCTTCAACAAAGTTCTTTTTTATAGCACTTAAATGACGAATATGATAATCTGTGTGCAAAAAACGAACACACATCCAAAAGAATTTATTTAGAAAAAAATAGCATCCAAATCGTGGCGCTTAACATATCGGTATACTTTCTAAAACATTATCCTGTACGGATCGCAAGATCATTCGATTAAGATTCAATGTGCAGGCGTCATTACTTTTTGCAACATTCTTATACAGTTTCAAGTTTATTTGTGCAAATTTTATTTTTAAGACAAATAGACAAGAACGATTTCTGATACGTTGGAAATTAAACCATTTAAAAATGTTATTTTTTAATTGTTATTATTATGTTGCAAATAATAGCAATTTCCGTTATTCTATGTTATGTTAAAATGTCATTTAGTCAGCTTAAAAATGAAAAAAATTAGTAAAAATAAATATACTTCAGTGGCGTCTATACTGTATGTTAATGTTCTATTATATATATATATATATATATATATATATATATATATATATATATATATATATATATATATATATAACCACTACTTTCATAGGTTTTATTCTTGAAAAGCTAGATTTTAATATTCTGTTATCGCTCATATTGTTACCGACTGTACTGACCTTCATAAGTTTAAATATTATTTGACAAACATTTGTTCACAAATTTTCATTTAATATGTCCTTACACATCTGGCTCTTAATTAAGAGTAACTCCTACGTATCAATAGCAATGGTTTAGCGAATGCAAAGTGAACAATATAATAACATGATTAAGATTTCGCTGTGTTACTTATAAAGGCCATGCGTGTTGAGAATAATTAATACTAGATCAGGCGTGTTACAATCCTTTCTCAAATGCAATATATATATTTTTCGATTTTTTTCAATGAAAAATATACCCAGTTTATTTTCTCATCAAATATGAGAAGTCTGTCTTCTTTTAGAGCTATCATTTGTAAACGCAAGAGTGGAAAAAGGAGAGAAAGGCGATGTAAGCCTCATGTAATGAAAAAAATTGCGTTAAATCTCTTGTTTAAATTATGTGTATATACTATTTACGTCTATGTAGTATGCGTTGTTTCCTAATGAAATGCAATTAAATGGTATACACATTATACAAACAACTGGCAATGTTACTCTATACATAACCCATGCATTAATAAATCAGAAAACCAGTTACATTTGTCAATCTAAAATAATGAGAAATGGTTACGAGTTAAAAGTTAACTAACGAGGACAGTCGCTAATTCGAAGTCGAATCAACAGAGCATATAATTGGTGCAGTCGCTACATAGGGTTGAGTGACTTTTCCAGACTTTATACGTAATGACAGCCAATTACAGTAGGTATCGATTATATATATATATATATATATATATATATATATATATATATATATATATATATATATATATATATATATATATATATATAATGTGTGGAGGGGGTGCGCGTGTGTGTTTGCGTATATATTTTTTCTAGGAAAAAAATCCAGTAGTATAGAGAATAGAAACTTAATTTCGATTGAAACTTTGAATAACTAAATGTATTTGAGCCATCTACAAAGAAATGTGTACAAAACATCTTAGAAATACATGAAGTTGGACTATATATTTATTTAAGAACGAACATAAAACCGTATAATGAGCTTATTTTTGAATTTGCATATTGATCTAACTATTCTAATATGATGTTTTTGAAACAATATCTATGAAATGAGAGATACTGAATATATTTAATTCGAGTATACAAAAAGAAAATGCCGAATATTTTTCCGACTATTCTTTTAAACTAATCTTTGAAATTTTAACAAATCATTTCGCAAGTCTACAAGAAAAATATTAGGTAAAATTCAGTTCTAAGTTACACTCTTCTGGAGCGTATAGGTTTAATCTTCAACGCGAGTGATTTGAATCATTCAAATTCGAATTTGTAAAAAAGTCTAATCGGTATTTTCTTTAGGAACGAAATTCATGGGTTTCCTAAAGAGTGCAGCTGGAAGTCCGGAATTACTTAATAAGAAAGGCACAAGTGAAACAACTTTGGGGTGAAACGTAGAGACAAAACAATAATACAAGATAACAAGAGTTGTTCCTAAAAACCGGATATTACAAATAATTGTTCATGTTGCAAAGACTTTCATGTATACACGAGTAAAACCTGTTAGCAATGAAAGCATGTAAGTCTATGTTAAGTTAGATGGTGATTTATCTCTACTTGCTTATAAAATAAATTTTCTCTGTGCTGTGAGTGGAAAAGAATTTGTTTCCTGTGTACTACAAAAAACTTCTGATGAACCTATTTTGATGAACTTTTACACAAATATAATTTATACGTACATTTATGTTTTAAATTGGGATATTTCGAAGAAGTACCAAAACGCAATATTAAAGAAGGAACAGTTCCAGTTTGAAAAAATTTACCACTTTTACACTGCCTCGGAATACGTATGCATTTGATAAGTTATATCATCGCACGAGCAGAGATGCTCGACGTCTAAAATCGACAAGAATTGATTTATTGTGCAATGTAGATTACAAGTTATTAAATCTATATTATTGCGGGAAAGCATGTGAGTTTCCTCCCGGTGCACCGTGCTGGTGGTTATATATTTATGGGAAATATATAAGTTACTATTATAAATTTTGTACTACAGTTGGAAGACGAAAGTGAGCATAATACCGACAATATTGACTTTTTTTTATTTAGGGCGCGAGTATTTTTTTCTTTTTACATAAGCATAACGACTAATCAAAGCATAGGGACCACTCAAGGATAAAGGTTAAGAGTGTACACTAGTCAATTAGACAATATAGTAATCATGAGTAATGGAAATTCGGTAAATTTGTTAACTTAAGTGGAATGGCTCATCAAGAACTTGTTTACGTTGAAATTGTAGTCAGCTAGAAGCAGGAAAACAGAGGACAGTTACACAGGCGTTCAGTTCTAAGAAATAAGCTTTGTTCATGGAATCTACGTTTAGGGTTAGACAGAGATAAAGAGTGGGGGGGATTTATCGATAGTGTTTGCAGCTATTTTTATTTATGTCTTCCCTCCGCTTCTTGATTCTCTTCTCAAACTGCATGTGTTCGTACGTGACTTTTGAGACCAGGCATATTGCAACAGATTTTGCACTACAATTATCACATCGATCAGTTTATATTTTGTATTGATATTATTAGGGTGCATGATAGATTTTGCACATTTACACAAATGTTGTTCGATGCCAGCTAGAGATCGGCACAATTTTTTACACATGTTCAGTAATCGTAGAGATTATGAGGATCCAGTGCTGGATCATGGTCGCCTTTGTAAATTAGTCACTTGTGTGCGCTTTACTGCACATGGATATGATCAAATAATTCTACGCTTTCATGAATCAGTTTCCGTTATTTCCATTCTATCTAAAGTCATTTTTCAATTGGTTCACAGATAGTTTATATTGTTTCAGATAATATTTTATTGTGTCATTAGCTCTATTAATCTGTTTTAATGTACGTCTATTTTCTCCCCACATTTAACCATACAATGATTACTTTTGCTAATGGTCGTTATCCCTACGCACAAAGTAGTCAACCTGTTAGTTAGTTGATTGGTTGTTTTTGTTTTACGGCATATCAACACATTTCAGGTTATTTAATACCGAATCCAGTTATTTTGAAAGAAAAATTTGAATAGAATATTTTTTTCAAATAGGTTACTATTTAATTCATAGTTGGGACCCTAACAGGCACTACCACTCTAGGTCAGAGTAGACCTGGGAGCAATGTCAATTAAAGGGTGGCTCCACACTCCCCAAAGCCCGCAAGCTGGGGCCTCACTATTGGATATAGTTTAAGGTCATATCCAGGACCCAACCTGTCAGAGACTACTTTTCATTACCAACGAGTGAATGCTTGGCATACCTGCTTTCCCTCATTTTTCCGCTAATAATTCTGTATCTGAGACAAAGTGTTGCTATTTTAAATAAAGTATCCATCCCAGTTGATGGAAGTTTTCAAAGAAGTTGTTTATAGTATTCATATTCTGCTTGTATACAGCTCCACCATAAAAAAAACATACTTAATAAACACTGATTGCCATATGTAAATAAATATCAAGCTGGGTCTAGACACGTTTTTCAGTGCTTAAAAAACTAGAAGCCCTTTAATGTGGAAAAGTGTTTCCCCGTCAAGGCTACATCGTTAAGAGATAGTACTGCGGTGATATACAAAAGAGTATGTTACATATCATTTCTCAATTTTAACAACTAGTCTGTTTACACTATCAAACGCTTTTCTATGTTATATAGCGAAGTCACAAAATGGGACTAAGCAGGTATATATATATATATATATATATATATATATATATATATATATATATATACATATATATTTATATAACTACATTTACTCACATAAAATTAATATACGAAAGTATAAATTTATGCGTAAACTTAAAGAATTTACTTCAGAAGTGTTCAATACGTAGGTAAAGCTGGTTAGTAAGTTATAAAATATATATGGCGATTGAGCTACACTGAATATTCCACGTTTCATCCACTCTAAGCCTAAAGAGTCCTAGAGTGGATGAAACGCGGAATATGCAGTGCAGCTTTATCGCCATATATATTTTATAACTTTATATATATATATATATATATATATACATATATATATACATACATATATACATACATATATATATATACATATATATACATACATATATATACATATATATACATATATCTATATATATATAAAAATGTAAATGTTGGTTCGTTCGGAGTTAATTGTCAAAAAAACAACTGGACGGATGGCTTCCACGTTTTGGTATAATATGTTTACTATATCCATGTGTGTTTTTATATATTCCTTTTTAATTATAACATTATACTTAATTTTTCTATGATAAATAGGTGGATTTCTATTTACTGAGAGGCATTTTTTTTTTATTTAGGGACAATTATTTATTACCGTTTCCTGTCACGTGACCAGTGTTACAATTAAGCGGTTTTCCTGCTAGATCTGGTGATTTCGTTTACAATCTAGCGGGAAATTCTAGAAAATCTTTGGCACCCAGAGACACCCGCATTAGATTGCTTGAAAATACTTTAAAACATAAAATAAACTCATTCATGTAAGTAAAAAAAGTAGCATTTATTGCCTTTGGTAACAATTATTTATTGATTATTTTTTTTGTTTTTCACCTTTTTTTTCGACTAACCATTCTTAAATCTCACTATAAAATCGATTTTTCCAAGTACATTTAAGGTGGGGGGGAGCATTCCAATCTCCCCGAAGGGGTTTGTATAACTGTACACGGGTTTGTATTACTGTACACATAGATTCGAAAAAGTTGTCAAAAAACAAATATATAACAAATAAATGTTATCAAAGGCAAGATAAGTTACTTTTCTGCCAAACTGGCTAGCGATTTTCTGGACATTTCTTTCTCCTAATCTCGCGGTTTTTTAAAAAAATCTCAGTGACAACATTGCATCACTAAAAAAACACCACAGGCTTAATGTAAACAGAATGTGTTTACAATATCGGTAAATTTTCAATGGGTTTATTGATAATGTAACCATGTGATTGAACTTTAATTTAAATTAACCACACGTGGTCGAAAAATGAATGCCGACGCTCAAAGTGTATACACATTTTGATTCCTCCCTTTACTTAAAAATTCACCAAAAATCAGGAAATTAACGAATTTTAATGAAAATTGCAGTATTTTTCAAATAATGATCCCAGAATATAATGAACTAATTATTTTTACTTAACTCTTGGTGAAAATGTTTTATTCTGTTTAAACAAAAAATACCTTTATTAAATTATGGTTTTCAGTAGTAAATAAAAAACGCAAGAATTTATTTTTGCTTTTTTTAAAGCATCGTAATTTGTAACAATAAAAATAATTTTTACAGTAACATTACGAAAAAAAGCCCCTAAAGTCCGTATTAATGTATTCGATATAACTCGAAGAAAAATGAATTATCGGATACTATTCAGGAAATTAAAGATTCAATTAGATTCCTATTTCAGTCACCTAAATTATTTAAGGTGAAATGAGTTTAGGAATTTATAGCTAAACCTAAATATTTTTTTTTTGGTAAATATCCAGATACGCTACTACAGAACAGCGACCACTCTAATTTGTTTGGGGGGGGGTGATGTGATGTTGGGGCGCACGCGCGCCAACATCACATCCGCTCCCCCCTCACGCGCCCCCAATGTACAAAGTAAAATCTTCGGAAAATGTTAAATGGTGTTCTAATTGGTAAATGTCGGTGCGTTACTTACGGAAAATTTGAAAATTCCATGTTCCAGGTTAAAAAAAACCCAGATAAATTACCCCCCTACTCCAACTTGGTGTTCTTTCTTTTTCTTATTTTATTTCTTTTTCAGCTAATTTTAAATTTTCCACCCAAAAAGCGCTATAATGTATTTTTGAAAATTAGAAAATTCTATATCCTGGAAAAAATAATCCCCTCCCCCAATATAGTTTGCTTGGTGAAGCCGTCGTTTATGCTACAGCGTGCATGCGCGTAGCATAAACGGATGCTGCAAAATGATGGAAAGAAGTTCGTGGGTTCAGGGGTAAATACCATGCAAACAGTAAATTTGCCCCAAGTTTGACTATCAGATTCGTTGTCAGCGACCTATCAAAAAAACAAATTAGAGTAGTCGGTGTTCTGTAGTAGCGTATCTGGATATTTACTTTTTTTTTTCTTGCTTAAAAAATAGCATTAATACAGTAAGTTAGGTAAACTGACATTTTCGTTTAAAAATGGAATTATTTCCCTTTCGCTATTAACTTTTTTTAAAAATTTTTTTTTAAATAAATATTTTGTGGGGTTTGTATTACTGTACACATAGATTCGAAAAAGTTGTCCAAAAAGAAATATATAACAAATAAATGTTATCAAACGGTAAGTTTGGGAAAAGATGTTATAAATAAAAAACCGGATAAAATATTGTTAAAAATTCGCTCAATATATGTTACCGTGACATAGGTTGACATATATTCGGCGGGTTTTTAATAGTATTTTGTATAGTTTTTTATTTATAACACCTTTTTCTATACTTACGGTGTTAAAGAGGGTGTGAGACGCCATCTTGAATTTTCGAATACATCGGTAAACACCGTATGTTTTTCGAGCTGAATAAATATGTTACATTGAATAAAAACACAAAAAATATATCCAGTTTGGCAGAAAAGTAACTTATCTTTCCTTTGATAACATTTATTTGTTATATATTTGTTTTTTGACAACTTTTTCGAATCTATGTGTACAGTAATAGAAACACCCATTTTGTGTTTTATATACATAAAGTACAATTATTGAATGTTACTGTTTTGATTATATTCGTTTTGGGGGCACAATTAAAAAATTAGGAAAGATTAAAATGAAGCGAAATTTAAGTTTCCGTTCCATTTTTACAACAACCGTAAAACAGTGCATACTCAGCAAGTTTTATCGTAATTTATAAGCATATTGAAACACTAAATCAACATTTTATTTAATTTTTTGCATGGAAGTATTTTTCTGTTTATTTTCTTAACATCTGTTAAAAAAATAAATAATTTGTACATTCTCTTGAAAAAAAGAATCAAACTTTTCTCTACTTTCACATGTGTTCCATTTTAACAAACTGAGCCACAGCAACGCGTGGCCGGGCACAGCTAGTATACATATATATATATATATATATATATATATATATATATATATATACATATATGTGCATATATATACATATATACATATACACATATATACATATATACATATATACACACATATATATACATATATATACATATATATACATATATATATATATATATACATATATATACATATATATATATATATATATATATATATATATATTACCGTAAGGGTGTGCATATATTCTGTTACATAACCGTGTGTATAACGAATGCCTTAGTGAATGTGCGTGTTTCTTCATACATGTATTTACGTGCGATCACTTGGTTTAGTAAATGTCAAAACATTTTATCTGGTGTATGTTTACATATAACGACCATCAATGGACAAAACGAACTTTTTTTTTATCTTGTCAGACAAAGGCAGACATACTTTTGACAATACGGACGAACAAGATTCTATGGGGTAACATAGTTTTGCCCATTAAGGAACACACTTTACCCATCTTTGATCTTGTTGGTCAGAAAGTTACGAAAAAAGATCTTACCACGAACAACATACCTTAGGTGTTTTGTTTTCAGCAAACTTGATTCCAGAATATTGTTTCCATCTTGGAAAGGTTGAAGTCCTGTCAACATCTTAATTATCGATCTTACTCCTATTAGTGGCCCTCCCGTCTATCGACCGTCTCTCACGGCCGCTTGGAAGACGTAAATCGACTAAATATGTATCTCTTATGCAAGCCCAAATGTACATTGTTATATTTTACAAAGTTAATTTTTACAGTTTTGATAGATATTTAGCTCAGGTGGCAATGAATAATGCTAAAATCTATATATTTTCGTTTCGATTCTACCTAGTTGCACTTATATTCTTTTAAACTTTGTAAATCACTACTATTTAATTCGTAGAGAATTTGCTCCATAGTAAGCAAGAAGATATCTGCATAATACATGATAATATTTAAGCGTACATTACTACTCGGCAAAGCTGAGAAACGTGCTAGTATATTTTTTTTATAAAAGTAAACTTTAATGTGTGTGCGGAAATATCTTTACAAATCTACTCTGTCAATTTGTTGCTTACTTATTTTTTATGCGTGATATAATATATAGAATAATAACCTGTTGAAATTTTTATTTATTTGGTTTTGACCCATAAAATAGATATTAACCTGTCAAAGTTGAAGCAGTTAAAATTTAGCAGGCGTAAGTCGACTTAAGTTGCTTCTGTACGCATATCGCAAATACAGATTTATACGAGCATTGCCTCAATTACTTAAGCTTTAATATCCATCTGTCGTTAGCGCAGATAGTAACAAGTAACGATGGGCGCTATTTTTATTTAATTCTATCAGACAGCACCCAACTTTTGAAAACACTAAATATATATTAAATACAATATAATGATCAAGAGTGAATTAATGCTATAATGTTATGAAAGCATGCTGCCTGAATTAAGCTATTATCTTCAAGCGTCAAACTCCTCGGTTTAATATTCACAGGAAATAGGAACTGGAATAAATACATCGAGGAAATTGCGAAGGCTGCTGTAAGGAAGATGGGTTCCCTCTATTGTGCTAGATAACTGGTCACACCTGAGAATATCACGTACCTCTATAAGTCCAGCATTCGCTCATGTATGGAGTATTGTTGCCACATCTGGGCTGATAATTCAACTACTAGTCTCTCTCTCTCTCTCTCTCATTCTCTCTCTCTCTCTCTCTCTCTCTCTCAGATAAGGTCAAAAAAGGGGCTGCAATCTAATAGGTCATATTTTTCAACTAAGCTCCAACCCCGTGTCTTATCATGAATGTTGCATTCATGTGCCTGTTCTACAAGCATTTTAAGAAAATATACTATGATGAACTCATTGAACTTGTGCCACCCTCGACTTAATATCTCTGACAAACTCGCTTAGAAACAAAACCACACTTTTTTACTGTTGAAGTTTCCTAAATGTCAAAAATTTTTCCACTTAAATAACTTTTTCCCCAGAACAGCTAGACTTTGGAATTATCTTCCAGCTGCCCGCTTCTCAAAATGTACTGATATACAGAATGTCAAATGCAACGTAAACAAACACCGTAAGCTTTCTTAGGCATTATCACAATTAGTAACCTTTCACGTCAAGGATTCGTCACTTGTCACTCAGCCCAACAGGTGAGGGGCCGGGAACCGGGCCAGCACCTGTTTGACTGAGGTACGCCGCCTGGGTAATACTTAGGAAGTCCACCCTCCCAAGCCTTGACACCAGGCATTCCGGTGGGGCAAGTTTATTGCTTGCTGCCTGAGGCGCCCCGACCGGGGAATGCCGACGGAGTTACTCAGGCAAATTTTAAAATTGCAGAAGTGCCCCTTCTTTAGGGGAGCCTGCGGGGTTCCCACTTTCCGGCCTTGTGCCACATAATGCTGATGTGGGCAGCATTTAAATATATACCCTTTACGTCTTAGTGGTAATATGCCTTGTTTGGTGTGAAGATGATTTAAAAAAGGGTTTTTACGACCAGACAACGTCTTGCGGTGTTGTAGTACCAACATATTATTATTATTATTATTATTATTATTATTATTATTATTATTATTATTATTATTATTATTATTATTATTATTATTCGTCGCTCACAAGGACCTTTCTACACATGTCATCATAGATCTCTCTTTGAAAATAACCGGTGGTGTTTCCTGGAAGCTGGGTGACAACAACTCTTCCCAGGTTTCCAGTACTCTCCACCTCTTTCAATAATATTTGCAAATAAATTTGCGTTGTCGAAGCAACCGCTTACTATTATTTTCTCGCTGGCAACCGCCATTGGTCCCCACTGAAATTTGAGTGGCAATAAGCCTTCCCAAGGTCCCAGTTCTTTTGGTACTTCTCTAATGAAGGTCTGATCAGTGCTCTCTCCTCGGTGTTTTCGTCCTCCTTGATCCTTCTCAACTATTTTGCATCACTCTTTTCTGGGCGGCAGTGACGTGGCAATTGGAAGGGATGAGTGAGAGGATACAATACTTATAGATATGCAGCTTCAGTGTTCTTGGTTCCATGTAACTTTTCTTCATGTTTTGCCTCTGCAAGACTTTGTCTGGCCCGCGCATGTGCCTCATGTGTATTATATTCCGCATTCAAGGTTTTTCCATAAATATTTCGGTTGTGTTCATTATTGTTATTCGCTGTATCTTCCCAGCCATTCAGCTGAGCCCAATTTCCCCCCATTCTCTTTTCCAAGTTGTTTCTGTGTCAGAATTGTTCTTAGAACTCCTACTATTATAAGTATTACCTTGATTCTCTCCATCTTCTATATCCCTTTCAGCTCTCTGGCTAGCTCTGTATATCTGCCCCGTTTCTCCTTTTCTTTGATATTCACACTGTGGTCAGTTGGGACAGCAAAGTATACGTTTTGACAGGGCTTTTCTTTCTTGTTAATTATTACGACATCCGCTCTTCTTGATTTGTTCGTGTCTATTCTTATATAACTTTTTGACAAATTTTCTGCATTCGCTTACTTTATGGATCATCGTTTCGTCTCTTTGTCCACAGAGTCTGCATTTACTATCTCCTTGTTTTGTCGACCTTTGCTTTGATTTGGTTGGTTTTTTATCGAGTTTTCTTGTGCTGCTGTTATTAGGGATTACGTTTCTCGGTTTACGTATCCTTTTCGCGGCCATATCGAAGTGTGTTCGCTATTCTCATCTTTTGTCATTCATATGAATCTTTCGTGTAGTTGTTTCTCTTCCATTTCTTCTTTTCTCGTCACATCGTTTGTCTCTCTGTTTTCTTTTTGTTGATTATTTCAGTGTCTCTTGCTGCCATAATATATTCTTTTCAGTATTTTTCATCATCCATTTTTCTAGGTTTTTGTGTGTAATCTACAGTCTTATATGCAAACACCTAGAGTCGGTCAACAGCGTCCTTTAAGTGAAGTGCATTGCATCACCATAATAATAATAATAATAATAATAATAATAATAATAATAATAATAATAATAATAATTACACTGGTGCTGCTACTACTACTACTTTCATTGCGCGACAGTTCCAGGGGAGTCACTTTCGCCAATAATTACTTTTTGAATATCTCATTTGCCTTTCTGTTTCCTTATTTATAAAATGTCCGATGCAGATATTATTTATAAAATGTCCGATTGTCTTTAATTGCAGTGTTTATTCATAGATCGAGGCTTGTTTTGTACCGCGCTGTATCTATTCATTATTAAGGAGGGACTGCTAAAAGACGACAAAACTAGACTACCAAGAGAGTTGCTGTAATATATCGAAGTTTAGATGCTAGCAAATCTCTTTTCTAATCACACATCTTTGTTGTTCTAGTGGATAATTTTATTGGCAGAAGACTACTGTAAACCTTTTAATATGAACTTAACTTCTTCTAACTAGATTTATTAACTCGTTCTAGAGGGATGAATATTTTTCAGCGAGATTGCTACTAAAGACGACTCTAAGTATTTCTTGTTCTCTTTACCTCATATGAGTATTGTATATACTTGGGTGTTCATAGTTATTTGTTACTCTGCTAGAGCAAAAAAGATACTAAACAATGGGATGCGGGAGACAGGAGTAGATTCAGAATCAGTATCTTATCCTATCTTTAAACATTTTAGAAAACAAGTACATCCTATGATGGTGTACTCTTTTCGCATCTGGGCAGGAGCTGCTTGGATCAATCTATCCTGCCTTGACAGAGTTCAAAATATTCTTAATGTAATAGACTCTGCCCTTTTCCTTTCTCTGCAACCTATTTCCCACAGAACAGGCGTTGTGAGCCTGTCTCTGCCTGTCGCTATTTTCATGGCAAGTGTTCGACTAGGCTCTAATCTATTTTCCCCCTTGCATTCTTTCACAAATAACAATCGTCTAGCCAAAACCACTAGCAATAAATACCCCCACTCTCTAGCGGTGGGTAAAACTAAACGTGGATTCTATGAGCAAAGCTTTTTTCTTAGAATTGCACACTTGCTGTATTCTGTTTCGCTGATCTGCTTTTCAGCTGACTCCAATGTTGTCGTCTTCAAGTCCAATGTAAACACACTTATTTTTTTTCATCCTTGTAGATTATACCGAAATACTATCACTAACAAAATTATACCAGAAAATTATACCAAAATATACCGAATTTCTACACTAATAGACGCTACTGCCCCAATGATAGTGTAATAGATAATAGACAATCAACAATTTTCCCACTATCTAATAATTTCAAGTTTGTTTTCCTGGCAACCAAGAAGGCTAACATACTTGCCAGTCAGTTTGCCTCAAACTCCACATTGGACCCACTCCCTCCCTGCCCTTCCTTTGCGGATTGACGCCACAAAAGATGATCTGAAAATCATCGTTTCTCAGGTGCATGGCATGATAAAAAACCTAAACACCTCACAAGCATGTGAACTCGATCCCATCTAAGCTGTGCTATTAAAATAATATGCTCCGCTGAGGTGGCTCCAGTCCTCTCATAACTTTAAAACAAATGCTTTTGTGATGTGAATGTCTTTGGGAGCGGTAGGGCTCCCAAATGGGGGACGTTAAGACTCTCGAAACACTGGAAAATGCCGGGCAGATATGCTTGCTTTTTTTGTTAAGTATTATTGTATGCCCAGGTAACAGCAGCCGACCCTGCTGAAAGGAAGATTTAAGACATGATTTTTTTATTATTTTTATGAAACTGACATATAAATCTGAGTGTTTGGTGAAAACGACAAATTGATGTCAGTTTGAGAGACATGACGAAATACATTTTCGTTTCCAATGCTAACGAGTGCAATACCCGACAGAGAGGAAACTGGGTTAACCTTTTTCGGATTGTGAGAAACGGGACTGAGAGAGTTTGCAGAGTTACAGGTACACACATACGAGGATTCTTCTGAAGTTATTTACTCAGTGGTGATTAGTCTAGAGACTTACCCCGACCTAACCGTCACCTTACTACATAAACGGGTCCCCATGCAAAAATCAGCAGTTGGAGCTGAGATTTGAGAGAAATCTAATATTAATTGTAGAGTCGTCGCCAACCCTCTCTTCCCGACCATCAACACCGCAAAACTGAGAGTAATTAAATCTCATTGGGACTCGGTCGGCAGTGTCAAAACCAACATCTGAACAATTGAATATGTTATATTCTGTACTTTAATTAGCTAGTAGATAAATATATCTGAGTTTTGCATTCTGTTATGTGCATGAAATTGAATCATTTCCAATGTGACAGGCCGACGAAGCAGCGACCTATCAACCCGAAGGGATTCCAACCAGATCGACTGAGTCCCCTGTGAAGAACGAGCACAGGTCAAATTGAGGTCCGTGACCGATGTTTGGCTCGTATGTGATAAAGGAGATCTCTATTACGAATCGCTGAGGGATCACACCTTAACGAATCTTTCTTTCTGTTAGAAAACTGCTTCTATGGTACTGGATTACTAGAATTTTGGCGAAAGAACTGACCCATGAAATGATCACTCCATTAGCTTCCTCCCTACTTTTCGCCAAAATATTTGAGTCCGCAATTAACCAGGTTCTAGTCCATCAATTTACAGGGTCTAAACTTCAGACTAACCAACAATATGGATTTAGACAAGCCGTTCTACAGCAGATATCCTTACTATAATATATACAATTCTCTGGACCAAGCAGATGATATAAGACCCCTTATATGCACTCGATAGTAGACCCCTACATTCAAGTGGTACTGTAGCTTGTTTGGGGTAAAATTGGGAAAGAAACTGTGGTGGACATTTAAAACAAATTTCTCTTCCACTCTGGGCAATAACAGGGTAGATCTTTAAAACTAGACTTACTAACATATTAAATTATTTTGTTAACAAGCTGGTAGATCAATCAAAAAATGAATAGTGTCGAACACGTTTCTAATGAGAGGCAATTTATTTATTTATGAAGGATTTCTCCTCCGCTGAACGTGGGCAGAAAATGTGAAGTGTAATATCAGAAAATATACTAAATTTCGTTCGTATTAAAAAGGCTAAGTAATTGTGGAAGTTGTTTCGTTGAATTGAGGATAAACAAAATATATAACCATGACTAACAGCCATACAATAGAAATAGAATAGGCTCTGTTTTGTAGCAATTTAATAATTTTACATTTACATTGAACTTAATCTTACGTTCTGCGGATCTTTTAGATTTGTATGGAGCTGAGATTTGAGAGAAATCTAATATTAATTGTAGAGTCGTCGCCAACCCTCTCTTTCCGACCATCAACACCGTAAAACTGAGAGTAATTAAATCTCATTGGGACTCGATCGGGTTTTATCAAAACCAACATCTGAACAATTGTATATGTTATATTCTGTACTTTAATTAGCTAGTAGATACATATGAAATTGAATCATTTCCAGTGTGACACTCCGACGAAGCAGCGACCTATCAACCCGAATTAAAAACGCGAATTTTCACGTAAAGTTTCATTAAACCAAGGGAATAAATACCTATTAGAGGTTAATTAGAGTAACAGTAAAACTACGTTTACATGCATTTGTGGCTTGAACCGGAATTTCGGCATCACGTGTGTCAAGTAAAACAAAAACATGCTTTCTTGTTGAGTGATCTAATTGGAACAACCGTATTTAGAAACAATTGTTAGATGTCGCATTACGATCAGCTGTCTGATTACGACGTGTGAACAAAATATAAATCGAAAATTAAAACACATAAAAATGTTACACTTGTATTTATTGCTATACATATAAGCAGAATTACGCAGCACATCAATATAGATTCTCCCTCTTAAATAGAGTCCAAAAACGAGAGTTTCCAATAGAATAAGTCCCACTTTATATATCTGACACCAACCTCTGCACCATCGCTGGAATGTTGCGTCTCTGTGGCTGTTTTACAAATATTTGAATAAAATTTGCTATGATGGAATCGTTGCACTGGTGCCCCCTCGCCATACATAATATTCCCGACAACCCCGTTTTTCAACAACATCTCACCCGTTCTCTATTAAGATCGCTAAATGCCAGGAAACATCCTATTCCAATAGTTTCTTCACTCGGACAGCTAGACTTTGGAATTCCATTTCTGCTACTTGCTTCCCTAAGTATACTGATATGCAGAAGTTTAAATGTAACATAAAACAACATCTTCTTAATCTTTTCTATAGCATGGTCCCAAATAGTAGCTGATATGTCTTGTTAAGGGAGAATACGAATAAAAAAGGGTACACTGCATGAAGTATGGGAGAACGGTAGAAGTATCATTTAAATACGTTAATCGCCCCATTATTTTAATCAAATCGATTGATTGCCTGCTGCAATTAGGGATCCACGCAGTGTTTCGGGAGGAAGCTTCACATGCCACCCATGAGTGACTTCGCCGACAATACTTTGTAGTCTGCATTGCATAGTAGATAATCTATTGCTGATTTTGGAAACTTATATAGGAATAATGGCTTCATTTAATGTTTAAAATGAAAAAGTCAAATAGCATGGTTCAATTTTTCTCTACACAGACACTTTCATTAGAGACACACCTCTGCCTTATAAAAGAATCAACTGTTGTATTTTTTTCAATTATTTTTACATAATAAATTGAATTAAATTTTAAAATACAAAAGTAAATTATCATGGTTCAATTGTGCTTTAAAAAAGCATTCATTTCGAACGCGTCCCCTTCTTATAAACAAATCTAAAATTGATTTTATAGGTTAAGACATTACTGCTTGTGTGGTGACATAACCTTTCAAATGGAATTGTAATGTTAGAAATCTAATTTCTTTGAATTTCCGACTCTTATCAGACGCATTCCGTATATAACATCTACATAAGACCACTCCATGACATATCAAGTACCGTCGCGTGAATTACAAAAAAATCCCAAAAAACCAACACATCCGTAACCTTCTTTATAGGAAACGAGCTCACACACAGTCACTTTAATATAATAATACAGAATTAGGAAAAGAAAGATTATTAGTTAGAACTTATATCAGTTTGTCCTTGCGAAACTTTGTGGCAATAACATTCAAGATGAGACTCGTAGTCTGAATAATGAAAATAATATATAGTGTAGTGTGTTGCCAAGCATGCGATGTTATTTTCCCTTCCTAATTATAAATAAATTACATCAAATACTGATGCATTTCATTCCAGCCAAAGATTATTCCAGGTTTCCTGTTAATACTAATGCTCTGAGGCTGTCGTGATTGAATTTAGCGTGCTTACATTATTATGTGTTATCGATTTCTTGCAGAAAGTAAGCACATCTGAGGGATTGCAGTCCAAAATCATCGACGCTCGCTAGAATAGACTTTTAGGAATCATAGTGCAATTCGCAGAATCCACACATAGAAATAAAGAAAGCAAAACAAATGACGTATTAACTCGTTATTGCGTGAATAAATAATCAAACGGTCAGACTATAGTCGAATTGAAAGGATGAATAAGAAGAGAGAATATTAGTTTATTTTGGTTTTTGTATTGATAAAATCCATTTGCGCAGAAATAATCTGGGTATAGATTTGTAAGGAAAAGGGGCTGTTCATCTGAAACAATGCTAGATTATGTCAACGCACACGACATGAACGTGTGATACAAGGTTTGTAAAATTCGATTTTAAATTATCACATCCACAGAAAGCGCACGGTGGCCATAAAAAACATGCTTAAACAGCATTGTCACTATTAGCCCGTAGTTACATCCCAAGCGCTTAGCAACAAACTAAAACATTATAAAATAGTGATACAGGCAAAACTCGCGAATGCGCCATTTCTAAAAATACAAAATACTATACGTCGAACTGAATATAATCAAAGCATCCTTAACAAGTCTCAAAGATTTTGCCGGTTAGTTTTTGTTATGAATGAACTAAAAAAAGAAAGAATATTATTTTATTAAAAAAAAAACATTGTTTTTAAAAAATAATGCGCATAGCGTATGTACTGACAATCAAATAAATATATTGTTCAAATTAGCGTGAAATCTATTATAATAGTAATAGCTATTAAACTAGAGCTGAGTTAATAAATTTGTAAACGTAACGGTGTTCATATATTTTTAATCATAAAGATAAAAACTAAAATAAACCTCGATTTTTTTTAATTTTAATTATATTTACAAAATGATATTTTAATTATACTAATTAGCCGTAAGGTACAATTTATTTACAAATATTCCAATTTTTATGTAATTTTACATGAACTGACATCACAATTTTACAATGTGTACTGTTTGACCTCACGTTATTTTTATAACTTAATACACACGTTTCTCTTTTTTTCTTCCTACTCTCTTTTTTTCTTGCTGCATGTTTTCTTTTCCTCTCTCACTCTTCCTCACTGCTTGTTTCCAGGTTATCCCTTGGGGCAATAAGGTGGTCACTTGCAGACCTTGAGTATTGCATCAGGACACAACGACGGCCCACTAGTTCAAAGAAACCCCAATGCTTGGCTTCAGAAGTGCTACAACTCTGTACCGTTCTCTCAATGGCAATTTCTTCCTCCGACCTGGAACCACAGTACTACTTCATTTGTTCGTACGTTGGGAACATCACCAGCATGACCTCCCAAAACACCTTAGCCAGCCTTATTAAGTCGAGTATTCGCCGAGCTCCTGCCGGCGTTTGTGAAAGAGGCGTGCCCCCAGTTACGTTCGCGTATCGGAGCGGTGATTAAGGCTGCATGCGGCTCCATTGAATAAATGTCAGCTCTATTACATAATTAAATAAACTGAAATGTGTTTAAGAAAAGTTTTAAAATAATACTATAGTGACGTTTTCTTTAAGGCGACGATATTATAGCCTAATCCTATATTACCACCAGAAAGACAAAAACACTCCTTTAAGAAGGATCTTTACGATTTGAATTCTAAATTATGTTATTGTACTGAACAACTACGTTTCTTTAAAAAACATATTGCACTTATCTAATCTTAAAAAGCTATTACATTTAAAGTACCATATAAATGGTGCTTTATAAAACAGTGGTCTTCCTATATATATTTCACACAAGCGCTCGACATCAAAATCAATCTGAGGACGGGCTAAGTATAAACAATGACATGGTACAGAAGGGGGGAAACACACTTCTTGTAGAAGAACCTTTCACGATTCGAAATCAAAATTATTTATTTTCATCCTTAAACAGTTTACTTCCTACACACATATATATATATATATATATATATATATATATATATATATATATATATATATATATATATACAGAAATTGGAGAAAAGAATAGACACTAAGATAAATACATTCACTAAGATTAATATATGCTTATTTCTATATACAGATAAAAATTAGTGCTGCAATAACTCATTAAAATAGCATCTAACAACATTAAACAATTGCCACCTATCAGACCTATGAAAATTTCTGCGAGGACAAATCGTGGGTCAATATGTAGGTGCTTTTAGTCAGCACAAAATAGCAGGAAATCTTTCGATAACCGGTTTTATTGTTAATAAAATTATCGAAAAATTCACAAGAGAAGACAAAGTATGGGCAAAACGTCATCCAGATCAAGCCGGGCCTTCTGACAGAACCATGCATCTTGTGAAAAACTGTTGAAGAGCATCCTCGGTTCAATGCCTCTGATGCTGCAACTCTAGCTAGTGTCAGTCCAAGAACAGCTAGCAGGTATCTTCACAAGCTGGGCTACGATTGTAGAGTTGTGAGAAGGAAACAGTTTCTTCCGTACTGCCAATATAAAGCGCAGAAAAGCTTAGGCTCGTGTGATGATAAAGATACATATGTTTATTTTGGACCAATATCGTTTTCTGTGATGAGACACGATTGGTATTATTTTCCAGTAGCTGTATGGTATGCGCATGAAGGCTCGCTCAACAAGCGGCCTATGTTTAAGCGTTGGTTGAAGTCTTTTTAAAGTAAAAACTTTAAAAAGAATTCAAACAACGCTTAAACATAGGGTATTTCGGTGATGGAATCAGGTGCAATTTAAAGCGATTGTCGATCATGCCTGACGGAATGCGAAAGCAACATCAACTTTGCTGAACATATTACAATATAACATGAAGGACGCTTACCAATGTTCGCAGGTAGAAAATAAACCAAGCTTATTTCCTATTTCTGGAAGATGGGAATACTTGTCATTCTGCTAGGGCGACCCGATATTGACTGAGCCAAAATGGGATTAATAAACTTCCATGCAAAGTCAGTCCCTTGATATGACCCCAATTAAAAAAGTGACTTTTTGAGCATTTTTATATGGGCGTGTAGAAGAAACTTTGTCTTTCTGTAAGTCATTGTGTGAGTGCATTACACAAACACAGTTCGGCATTTTCTTGCAATTTCTGAGAGTATTGTGAAAAATGTTTTGTTCGTAACACTTCTAATAAACACACGAATTTGTTATCGAACGAAGCGGATTAAATAAGAAAATGATTTGTATGAAAGTTACCACAGTAACACAGCCTAACATCACAAGTGAATTTGAGAAGTGGTATCATCACGCATGCAGAAAGGTTCGTCATAATCATTAAACATTAACTAATTTTATAAGACAATGGCGCGTTCGAAATGAAATTTTTGCGTAGAGCATAATTTAATCATGATACGTAATGCTTGCATATTAAAATTTAATTCAGACTATACTATAAACATGGTTTTCTAAAATGCATATAAGGCTCTATACAGTGCACTGTAAATTACTATGTATTTTGCGCTTAACCACTGTGGGGAGGCATATCATTTTTTATACCTAAACACAGCAGTCACTTTTAGAGTGGATTATAACTTACTATATATATATATATATATATATATATATATATATATATATATATATGAGGAGATTAATGGAAATATTATTGCCACGAAAAAGAGAAAGGAAAATAAGAAACCGTCATGTGTTCATCAACGTTTTACCTTTCAAACGAAGTCTCGAAATAAAACGAACAATCGGGGAACTCCGTTTGTTCCTTTTTATTTTTCTCTATGTATACACACATGCATATATATATATATATATATATATATATATATAGAGGGAGAGAGAGAGAGAGAGCGAGAGAGATTATTTTACTTAGTGTATTATGCTAGTCATATATATAAATATATATATATATATATATTTATATATATATTTCAAAGTATTTATTGCTATACTAATAAAAGGCCCAAAATATTTGAGTAGGATCTTGACGTTGTGCATGTCTCAGTTCTTTTATATTCGTTTCACAGTTTGTTTATAACGATTTATATTTCACATACACACACACACACACACACACACACACATATATATATACATCTATATATGTGTCAAAAGCCCATATTCGTAGTATAACTTGCACATATGGCATAGAAGTGGCTGACTCTGATGGCTTACTGTGAGAACTAAACACATACATCAATTGTAAGAGAATAATAAGTATTTCCTCAGTTTTTGTATTGAGAAATGATATAACTAAATATTTTATGCATACTCATAACCAGACACATAGTCATGTATATACATATATATATATATATATATATATATATATATATATATATATGGACGTGATATGTGTTATATATATACATGTGTGTGTTTGTGTGTGTAGTTTATTAAATGTTAATTTTAACTGTTACATATATATTTCACAAAATAAGTACATAAGTTCTACTTCAGCGCCCCTATTAAAAACAACACTGTGCTGCCTTTAAGTACAAGTATTTATTATTATTATTGTCATTATTATTATTATTATTATTATTATTACTCGTAGTAGTTGAAGTAGTAGTTGTTGTTGTACTAGTAGTAATAGTAGTAGTATTTTACTATTGTTAAATGAATAACATTCAATCAAATGTCAATGATGTTTTATTCAAAAAGATTAAATTCCATGAGTCTGTTTAAACACTAGTCTCATAGTCAACAATGATATTATCGATTACTTGTGGGCTATTATCATATAGCGGTTGCACTGTATATCACAATAGCCCCTCGCGATCACTATACAGCAAAGCAGACAATCCTGCCAACACCAAAATATATCGATCAGTATTGACCTGACCTGATCATGAAAATAATCAATTCGAGACAAGCCTCGTGAAAGCAGCTTTGTCTGTAAGACTTAGAGAAGGTAACACTAAGGCAATCCTGCCTGCAATCGATTTTTAGATCGATTGTCTGACACATGATTTATAAATATGCATGCCTTTTCCTTCGAAATGTAGTTGTTTTGCCTTGAATAGTGTAAAGTATTTAGTAATAACATTCACTTTTTAATATAAAACTTTTCCATGCAAACATTATCAAAGACACGCTATTACTCTATCTGTATTCCTCTCATATATATATATATATATATATATATATATATATATATATATATAAATTTAAAAGAGATTAGAACAATAGTCTAAAGAGCAGAGTGTATTTTAATGTAATAGTGAAATTACTAGTTTAATTAAAATACAGGAAAGTAAAAGTGGTCGTTGTAATTTAGATATATAATAAGCTCGATAGTTAAAACTCTAATAAGCTCGATCACATTATCAATCACATTACTAAATATATATATATATGTGTGTGTGTGTGTGTGGGTGCATATATACGTGTGTGCGTTTGTATATATAAATATATATATATGAAGAACATGTAGTAAATAAAACATGTAAAAAACACGTTGAAAAAGAGTTATACACATATTTAATTTTTAAAAGGAAGCACAATATAAGGTGATAGTCCTTAATCCGCGGAGTTTCGAAGAAATATTTTTCTTCTCGTCAGGACGTAGGGATTAGCAAAATGCGGGATTGGATTTAGCTTGCAAAAGTATTTAATGAAACTACAATAGGTCATAGATCTTACTTGGTAAAAAATAGTGAAGCAGAGGGAATAGGGGGAAAAGTAGATTTCACGTGAATGGATAGGCTGGTGAAGGGAAAAATATCCAATAACGGTAAAATCCCCACAAAAGTGGATTAAATTTCCATTTTCACATGTAAAATCCAAAGGAATCTCGTTAATGGAAGATGTTTCAAAGAAATCCAAGATAAATTGTGCGTAGAAATAAGAAATGGAGAGAGTTTAAAAGACGGCTGTCAAGACTGAATTAAGAAAATGAGAAAAGAAGAAGAAAAACTAATTGAATGGTGATTGAGTTATTTTTAGAATAGAAAAGGCAATATCAAATGATCCAGACACGATTACATTGAAGTGGCGCGAAATTTAAAGCAAATAAACGGATGAACTAAAGTAGACAAGTTATTTATAATTAAATGATCAGCAGGAGTCATTAAAAGAAACAAATGAATTGTGAGGAATTATAAGTTTAATACATACATAAACATACATATCCACATGCATATATATATATATATACATAAATGCATATACATGAATACATACAATTACACACATATATGTATATATATACACCATACACACATTCATACATACACACACACACACACACACACATATATATATATATATATATATATATATATATATGTATGTATAAGTAAATAGATGAACAAATAAATAAATAAAGATTTAAAGGGGGAATATTTAAGGGGAGAAGATAGCCGGTATCTACAAGTTCCGGAATAAGGCAAATCAGTGTGTATGTAAATGCACATAGTAAAATATAAGTAAACGTACATAGAGAATATAAATGTGTAGGTAGATGGATATATTTAATTTATAGGAATACTTATACACTAAAACGGAGCTGGCAGATGTAAAACCGGCCAAACAAAGAACAAATAATGAATTACAATTAAAATTACAAAGTTATAAAATGCTAAGAAAGTATGTAGAAAAAAACTTATATGTAATTAAGAGTTACCAACAAAATGTTTTCCACACAGCAAAAAATACAGGAATTCAATTATCCGCAACTTTTGATTTATTTCAATTCCTGTATTTTAAAGAAAATGTAAAACAATGTAATATTAAACATGGTAGAACACAGAGAGTTTCTTTTCACTGAAGAGAATTGCTCCCACTTGTGGGGAATTCCAAGCGAAATCTCAATTTTATCGTTAACCTAAATTAGGAGGTTGAAATAAATAGTTTAAAGTCTTTAAATTAGTAATTATCAAGCTGTAAAATGTAAAAGTACAGAATAGCATATATGATTGACATGTAAAAATCAAAACAAAACGATGTGTTTGATACACTAGAAATATAAATAACGATTCACCCACCCATATACAGAGGCGTGCAATAGGTAATGCCCCTGGCCCACTTCCCATAGAAGTAGAGCAACGAAACTTGGCACAGTTATTATTCTTTCTCTACGTAGGAACCACCCAGAGTTATGCATTTCTTCCATCTTTTGATGCAGCCCTGGAGATTGTTATTGCAGAACACTCCAGGTTGGTCCTCCAATCACGACGTGACTTCAGAAATCAAAACTGCATCATCTGGGAAACGCTTTCCTTTCAAGAACAACTTCATGGCTGGGAAGAAGTGAAAGTCAGAGGGTGCAACGTCAGAAGAGTAAGGATGATGGGGGAGGATTTCATAACCACACACCCGTGCTTCTGATCTGGGTACATGCGAGTTGTGGACCAGAGTGTTGTCCTGCAAGAAGAGGTATCTTTGCTGATCTTGACTCGCTTCTTTATTTTGATAGCTTCCTTTAATTTCCTCAAAAATGAAGCATAATAGGCTCCTGTAATTGTGATGCCCTTTGCCAGGAAATCTGTCATCAATACTCCGTCCTGGTCCCAGAAGACTGTGAGCATGAACTTAGCAGCGGAGGGCTGCACCCTTTCCTTCTTTGGAGGTGGTTAACCAAGTGCTTCCACTGCATTGACTGGGCTTTGGTCTCTGGATCATAGTGATGAACCCAGGTTTCATCCTGTGTTATCAGTCTTTTGAAAAACATTGACTCATCTTCTTGGCACATCTCCAAATTCATCCTCGAACACTCGACGCGTTCTCGCTCCTGGAATGTTGTGAGCAACGTAGGAATTCGTCTGGCAGACACCTTATGCATATGTAAATGATCAGGAATGATAGTTTCCACAGACCTTGTACTAATCTCGACATCTTTGGCTATTTGGCGAATACTAATGCGCCGATCTTCCAAAATGGCAGCCTCAACTTGACGGACAGATGCCTCATCAATGGGAGAAGAGGGGCGACCAGGTCTGGGAGCTGTTTCTACAGACTTCCGGCCATGTTTAAATTCACGATGCCATCGTTTTACAAGGCCATATGATGGGGTATTATCACCATAGGTTTCTTTCATTTAAGCAAAAGTCTCTTGTGGTGTGCGTCCTTTCATATACAAAAACCAGATCACTGCTCGACATTCAACAGGCTCCATTTCACACCTGACTCAGTTCAAACACATGCAAACTAGAAACCACAATAAGTTCAGAGCTGTAATTTGCCACATAACCCGTAGAGATATAAATCATTGACCACGCAAAATTTCAGCTGGATCAAACAACTGAAAGTGGGTTAGGGGCATTACTTATTGCACGCCCCTCGTACTATATATGCATGTATATTTAGTTACAACGATTGAAATATACTCCGCATTCATAATATTCAAAATGTGAGGTTACTTCGCTCATTGAGACGATGTGGGAAGTTTTCTGCAAAATACAGGTGATAACTTCGAAATTCTGTTACACTTTGGCAAATGCCATTTAAAATCGTTTTTTTTCTTGATTAGAAGTCTAGGTCATAAACGACTTGCAAACAATGTGCAATTATTAGTTTGTTTATCCCTCAGAAAAAAAAAACAACTTCCTTATAGACAATATTTCTAGTTTAACATTATGGCCGAACATTAAAAGGTTTTCCTTACTCTCCATTCTAGGAACAGCAGGATATAGCAGCCTTTGCAAAACATCCCTCTTCTACATTCAAACCAGCAGCGTGTAGTGTCTGACTTTGTAGATTATTAATAGACATTGCAAAAGATAAGTGTATATGAAACTGAAAGTGTTTAAAGTCTAACACCTGGTTTAAAGGTATTAAATTAATTCGAGGTATACACCATGTTCGCTTTTTCTAGAGTCAGAAATGGTGCCATTGCATTGCATTGATAGTGAGAGTGTTCACTGAATCATGACTGGAACACTTACTTTCAATCGAAGATAATTAGGAAGACCGCCTGGTTGCTCGATGAATGTTCTTAAATTCAACTGCGTAATTGACTATTACAGAATCTTCTACAACATAGTTTATGAATTTATTATTATGCTCAATTGCGGGACACCTCTTCTCCAAGTCTATCATTCATACGATTCCCTGCAATAATTTTAATACCATAATTGCCCTTTTACACAACTAATCATGATTTGTAATATTGGACATTAATGATGGAAAATCCTTTTTAATTACAGGGTTACTCAACTGAGTTCACAAAGGGGAATATTCCTGAAGAATTTATTTTATATTTCTAATCCTTATAAAGTGTTCTTTCCCCAGACATCAACACTTTGTTTTGACAGAAGATCCTCGTGAAACATGCCTTCATATTTGTATAAAGCTTTAAACGGTTGGCATGTTATGACAAGCACAGTGGATTTCACAAATTCATCTAAATTTGTTTGGCAACTGAAAACACTACAGTCACATCTTCCATTAAACAATTATAATTAGGCAAATACTGCTGTATTCTATTAGTTACTCCTAAGTTTTTTTTTATGAAGCATAAAACTTTGCCTCACATGAGCAAGAAACACCTTATAAGAACTTTAGCAATACCAGAATTGTTACTTATACAGCACAGTTGTACTTAGATCCAAACGAAGCTTGAATGCTGTGTGAGCTATTTGGTTCCTATGGAGTAAAATTGCCGCAATTCCAGCATTTGCCACAATTTATTGGTGATATTAAAAATCTATCCTCCGTTTAATGGTTTTTCTATATGCACCTTGTTAGTCAAGCAAAAGTTTCAGCACGTTTTTATTAATGAATTTGGTCAGCGAATCAATAGCACGTGAAGTTCTTATGAAATTATCTGTAAGTTATTCAATTCACCCCGATGAGTTTCAGGTAACCCGGGTTTGCAGAGCTACCGTCCTCCCATTGCGATCACGCTGTCATCAATAAAAAAACAACGCATGATCAATTATTTTTCTTTTTTGCTAAATTATATTTCTCTCTCAGAAAATCTTCTTTGTTGCTGGTCTTAGATAAACCACCCTAATATTTCTACCACAATGCTAATGGATTACTTCAAACGTTTTGAGAATTATTGTAAAAAGAAGCAAGTGCGTGTAAGATTGAAACCTCAACTATAATGTTTTTCGTTGGTTTTTTATCTTGTTACAAATTAAGGCAAAACTGGTAATTTCTCGAAAAGAAAACCTAGTCGGTTACGTTATTTCATGAATATTTCACGAATGAGTCGCAAGAAGAAACATTCACGGTGACTTGCGTACAGAGGAAACTCTTCCAATTTTAGTGTACAATTTTGGAGCTGGATGAACCTCAACATTTTCTCCTCAGTTTCTCTTCTGTTGTATGTTGTAAACCAAATATGTAATCAGATTTAACCTTATTATAAATCAATTTTTGCAGGTTTATCTCGTTCACACAATTAAAAAAATGCAGTAAGAATTTTGTTCTTTGGATTTAGGGCGACTTAGTTAAATACAAGCTGGTGGATTAGAATATGCATTTCACAAAACGGAAACCCATAATTACGTAAAATGTTTAATTCTATCTAATAAGTTCATATGGAGTAACATCATCTTTAAGGGTTTCTCTTTTTTTGTCAGGTAAATATTGCTGAATCAGATCCGTTATTTTTCTATTTGCTAACATCTTTCATTGATTACGCAGAATGACAAAATACAACAGTTGTGTCAGCAGTAAATATCTTTGATGGTAAGGGAGAGTAAGATACGATTCATTTATTGTCAAGCTCATACATGCCAATCACAGTTTCAAAGCCACTATCTTCGTGCGATCTTCTTCTATAATAGAGATTACCATCCTCACTAAACTGAATTTTACGTAGAAATCTTTAAGAATATCTTTTGTACATTGACAATCCACTATGCAAGGTGAATTTCTTTTGATATTATCATATATAGAATGCACCATGTGACTATTTACTGTTTCAAATAAGTATGAATCAGTGTATATCATCTAACAGCTGATGTAATAGGAACACTTTATGTGAAGTTGATTTTTCTTGTAGGCCACAACATTGAATTCGCATTGGGTAAGTCTCTCTTTTGCCATCTAATCGTGTACTCTAGATATATCTAGAATTTAAAATTTAAAAAAAAGATGGCATTTACTCGATATCATTTCAGAGTGAATATAACTTGGACATGGAAAGGAACCTCAGTATATACTATTCATTCTGTTTAAATTCACTTGAGAAAAATAATCATCTGAAAAAATTAAATATTACTAAACTTTCTAAATTTTTACTAGTTAAGAGTTTACATTAAATAGTACACTGCGAATTGACCTATCGTAAGTGATAAGTTCTTGAGAAGTACAAATGTCATTGTTTAAAACATCGGCATATTTAACACATTGATCTGTTACAAACACGGCAATCTGACCTTGAAAGCACAATTATATTTGTGTTGATATTATCAAGATTTTTAATGTTTTGTCGCAGGTTAATGATGTAAAATCAGACATAAATAAATAAATAACACATTTTCCAAATGTTTTAAATAAACAAAAATTCCAGGAATTACTATATGACAGCAACAATACGAAACGAGATTGGTTGCCCAGCTATATTCTGGAATCTAGACTAAAATTTGAGATTTGTGGTGAACAAAAACGGCAATTTTTCACATGTCACAATTCAATCTGCTGGTTTAGTAATTTAATTATTTTTAATAATGCATGATAAAATAAACCTCAACATCAGAGACTACAGGAAATATTTTACATTAAACATTGAAACTATACAAAAAATAAACTTATATAAATTAAAGGAAATACTATTACTAAATAGCCCATTACATATCACAGAAAATGATCCTTAAAGTTAAAATATTCCAAGAAATATGAAATTTGTTGAAAATGGTATTATACGTAACAACACAAATGATATTTGGAACTTAAAAATGATAATATACAAATGGTTTCACAAGGTAAAATATGCATTACCTATTTTAAAATTTAATCTTGAAGAACAACAGAGATGTTATTTAAAAACACGTATCACAGGCTACAGAAAATTAAAAGGTTCGTGATAATGCTATTTCAAGCGTAAGCTTTGCAAAACAACCAATTAAGTTTGTCTCTTGTAGAGATTAGAGTTAATCGGAATCAGAAGTCAGAAATATCAGAACTATTTGTTGTATAGAGTTTTCAAAAATCTCAAAACTATCCATTTAATTGTTTTTCATTGTTTGCAAATTTTTGTTTTAAAAACATTTCCATTCGTCGGACTGATGAGAAAATGGTCACTATTTATTAATTTTAAGTTTCCAGTACATCTAAAAGCTATATGTCCTCTGCCCCACCACTAACCCGTTGTTTTTACGTTTCCGAAAATATATGCACACATTACCTTGGTCTTTAATATAATTAAAAAAAACTACTTTAGAATTAAATATAAAGACATTTCTTGAAAGCGTACGTATGGCTTATTGTCTATTAGGATTGCGAATATTAGACAGTAAGGAGAATGTTTTAAAGTCATTTGTAAACAGTAGAGACATGTTTTGAAAGAGAATTCGACGACACACAAAACCAGAAAGGAAGAAAAACAAAGAAAGCATGCGTAAGGCAAAATATAAGAGATGACTAAACCGTACCGGTCACGCTAGACAGTTAAAATCCTTCCGTATTTTTATGCGGGCGGACGGCTTGAAAAAAAGCGTAAACCAAGAAAAAGTCGCCGGAAACATAAACAGCTGGAAACACAACTAAAGATCTCATCAGAAATCTGGAATGCATAGGAGACTGGGGAACCATTAACATCGATGGCTGCTATAACAGAACCAGTACTTGGGAAAGAAGCAGACATTTTAAAAGAGTACAAATTAGATTCGGAATTTGTGTCGCAATGACAAAACATATTGGAATTTCTCTGTCACTAGTGCACGTGTTTGTATGTATTCTAAATAATATACATTTATTGAATATGCGGGTAAATCGGTGTTAAAACGTTTCCATACTAAGCGTGATAAGCGTACTAGCGTACTTAGCCTTCCATAAATGTCATATAAAGACAGATGCACACATGTCATTTAAAAGATTAATGCGTAAGTAAAAAAGAAACCTTACAAAGAAGGTGTCGCCAATTTAACTGTACCCATGAATCAGTGAGCATGGAGAAGAGTATGAGAAGAAAAAATAGATTGACAGGAAACTAAAGAGGAAATCTAATACGTTTTCTCTAGAGACAAACTTGAAACTTACTTAGAGCACGGAAAGTGCGCAAATAAAACAAAACTAACAAATAGATATGCCTCTATTTTTATATGACTGAGAAAAAGATAACTTTCCTATCGAACTTTAATAAATTATCTTTGATAAAAAAAAAATTGGTAACAATCCAATATACATTCTCTTAAAAAACTTTATTTGTTTGCCAATAACGTGCCATGCAGGAGGATCATTTCTGATCGTTTTTTCTTATATGTTGCAAAAGCTGCCAAACGATAACTCTATAAAGTGAAGAAACCAAGTAAAATATACGATTGTTTTCTAATCGCAGAACGGCATAAATCGTCTAAAATAAATGATTTAGTTTATTTACTGCAAGAAAGCATTGAGCATGTTGAACTCTACATACAAAGTAAATTATTATGTTAGTATTCATATATATATATATATATATATATATATATATATATATATATATATATATATATATATATATATATAGGCACCGCCAAAACTGGGGGGGCAGGTCAGTACTTTTTGACGGACGGTCTTTTTAAAAATCTACCAAAAATCAGGTAATTATCCGATCAATACGAAATTTTCAGCGATTATTAGGAGAAGAATGAACTTTATAACAGTGTACTTATTTTTCATAAACGATATTTATATATATATATTTTTTTGCTTACAAAACCCCCCCTTGTTTTGAAGTGGGAACAAATATGCTTAAAATAATCATCTGAAACTGAACAAAACATATTGTGTTGTTGTAAGGGACAGAATTATAGATTAAAAAAAAAAATTAAAAAAAAAATTGTTTGCATACCTTATTTTGACGTCTGAATATCAGAACTTCGATTGTGTTTAATTATCCCGCTTTTGAGTTTTGAAGTGTGAAATTCGGTGAATATGTTAAGTAAAATAATTAATTTAAGTTAAGCAAAACAAAAAAAAAAATTTTTTTAATATTTATACGAAAAAAGCCATTTTAAAATTTTTGATAAATAAATTAACAATTTTTTTTTAGCGAGCCGAATAATGCATGACCATTACTAAACAGAGCATGCTTTGAATAATCGATACAAAAAAAAAAAAATTCGATAAATATTGTGCCCTTTGTATTAAAAATAGCATCATTTTTTTCGATCTCTTTTGAAAACGTTTGCCGCCTTTCGACTACGGTGGACCAAACGCGCTGAAATAATTTTTTTTTATTCTGCTTTAAATTGCCCCCTCCCCCCATTTTGGGGAGCCTGGCCCCCACACACATACACATTAAAAACCAAACTCATACAAATGGTCACCCATCTGGTACTGGCCAGCCTCAGCTTAATAATACATTGAAATTTTCGTCACTGAAAAATAAGTTTTTTTGGCCTGTTTGGTCTTCCATAGTTTTCGTCTCATCAAAAGAAAACGTAAACAGAGTCGATCTGAACTCTACGGCGACGCGAAATATTTGGTTACTTATATGAATAAGTGGAATTATTTGAAATTCAGGTACTTATATTATAATATTTTTGCATATTCTCTTAGAAAATCATCCTAAATCTTAGTTAGACAATAAATGAATAAATAAATTATTTCAAAAACCCTTTTTTTTTAATATTTAAGTACGTTTTTTGTGCAAGACAAAAAATATCAATTGTAACTTTTTGGGAAAATTTAACATTTAAAATTGAATTAAAAATAGTAGAAAAAGTTTTACATTATTCTGTTTTCTATATGATAAAGTTCAGGGTTTTATCTTTCTGGGAAAAAAAAAAGTTACTCAGAAATAATGGATTTTAATAAATGTAATTTAGTTTTAAAAAACAACAACAACTTGATTTTGCGGCCATTTTTGGCGGTGCCTAATATATATATATATAAATATATATATCACGAGCAGTGCATAAATAGTAAATATAAGTAATCTTTACACATAAAATGTTGTTTTTCAGAAATTCTCCTCTTTATCAAAATACCGTAGGTTACAACAATAGATGGCATACACAAATTTATTATGTCTAGACTATTATCCACTACCTTATGTATCTTTAGGACGCCATCTAAGACACATTTAGTCGTTTTAATAAAATCCTACATGTTATCCTAGAATCGACACACTTACAATCGCAACCATTTCAAAGGGAGGCTTTTCTATTTTTCTCTCTCTATATAAAGTCTTCCTATCTCCCCCAACCATCACTAGGAGAAATTCTGCACTTTCAATAGATATGGGGGTTCACCCTTCGTAACTAGACTATGAACACATAGACATACCATTACCTTTTCACTTTTCTTACTCATAAATAATAACTTCTCCCTAACAATAATCTACCCAATGTGATTGGTTAAGACCAGACATTCTGATAATCTGGAATGAATATATTGGTTACAAAAACGGGCACTTAAGAATTTCTCCGGAATTGCATCGCTTTAATGAATATATTGCCTACAAAAACGAATACTATAAAAATTCTCAAAAAATGACGTCGCTCTCTTCATGAGATATTATAGCTAACAGAAATAAAACAAGAACATCCATATTAACCACTCATGCACGGACACTTAAATACTGTTACGCTTAATTACATAAAGAAGCGTGCACAAGTAAAAAAAATATATACATAACATCATCTTTGCTTGCACGTCCGGAACACTCGCAGAGATCGTAGATATTACTTATATAAACTGTTTTACGACACATCCAGATATGTTTATGAGCCCAAAATTCTTGTAATTTTACATTAAATATATCGTAGATGTTAATTATTTTTATACAGTTATGGTCCTGTGCTAAATATTTTTGTTTATATAAATCTAAGATGTTCTTAAGGAATAGATATTTGCCACAAATCGACATAAGTTTATAAGTACAATTTTTTTTTCTGGTGTTTGTATCTAAAAAAAAAATGTTGTCTGTTTATGCATTCTAATTGATTTAAATTCTTTTTTTTGTGTAAATAAATATTTTCTGTTACAATAAATCGTAGCTTTTATTAACAAAAATAATCTGCTACACATCAAGACTAAAAGCCTAAAAATATTGTAATTTTACATTAAATATATCGTAGATATAAATCGTTCTTATACACTAATGTTGCCGTGCTACGTGACAATACGTCATATCTAATGTATCGTATAGTAATACAAGTAGACATAAAATAACAATAAAACCAATAATTAAGTCTACTACTGACATTACAATTTTTTGCTAGCTTATTTTGAGTACAGTTGATTGAACGTTACGGTATATTTTTTCTAAAGCTTGGTTGGTTTTTAAGTTATTTCATCTTCTTTTTCTTTTAGTAATATCAGAATAGGATATTTAATTGGGGGGCATCATTACTAAGTGAAATTCACAAAAAACACTGTTGTAAAAATATAATTTGATAAAGAAATTACAAGTGTGAATATCGTGTTCCTGTAAAATTATTTGAACATCCAAATTCCTAAATAAAACAAAACCCATTTTTTAAAAATCACCAATAATACAAATTTGTTTATTTAAATCCAGGGTCAAGTAATGTTTTGTTCTTCACAGACTCATGAATATCAATAGCTGAACTTTCTATGCATAAAAAACACATAGCAGTAAATGTTTCTCTTTATTTTTCCGTTGTTGTTAACAACAATCATATAACTCTGGTGATACGCATTGATTGAATGACAGCCGTAAAAAAATAGTAATAAAATACTAAAACCAATTAGTGTTTTATAATTATATAAGCGTTTTTAAAAATTCCCGTATAAGTAAACATAACGTGCCGCCGAACCTATCGATCATAATTAGAAAAAAGCAAATGTTTAAATCAAGATCAATTACTGTCGTTCATAAACCGACAATCAACATTTCAGAGACTCATCCTTTACGTTTGTGACACAACATAATTAAAAGTAATCTCATATTTTACATTAAAAGTTTAATTGGATTTTTGAATTTTCCTCTCTCTCTTTTATACAATTTGTTTATATTTACGCAAATAACGAGTACAGTTCAATTCATTCAAACACCAAACACATTGAAAAGTAGACGTGCTTATTACTTGTAGTTCAATCTGAAAACCATGTCATAAAGTATATGTTCCACTCATATGTAAAAATTTCGTTGAATATATTGATTAATACTCTCATAACTAGATGTGTGTTCTGTTTGTGTTACTAGACAGATAAAATTCAATCGACTTTTTCTATTTAATCATGATGGATGTTGCAAGTTGTGACACCGCCTGTGACCTCTTTTCTTTTTCCGGCTTTACAGATTTGTATAGATACACTTTGGCAGCAAGAATAAATCATTATGTTTCAGCTTTGATCCATGAAGCATCTTAGCATGATGGTCTACATCCTCATCCTGTTTACGAAGACCATATTGATCATTAGGTCGTTTAGTTACACATATTCTTCGAACAAGCCAAATAAACACTCAGTAGATGGAATGCAATTGAAATAGAAGTAACATGTTTATCACAGAATTTGTGTTTATATAATTTTCAATGAACATCCGACCTATTAGTGATACAAGTACTTATTTTTTTGTAATAATATCTTACTAGCAGAGCTCGTGTAAATTCCACTGTACTTGAAAACATAAGCAAACAATAGAATGCCCTTCAATAGAATAATCAGTGTAATATTAGTTCCGATCAACCCGTGAATTAAAAAAAAATTCCAGCCAAATATTGACGACTACTTGAGATATATTATTAAAAGAAAGAGAAGTATACACCACGTTTTTCTAGAGATTATAATTTAATCAAGTGAAGTGTAAATAATAAACATGTCACAATTATTGCTTTATAATCTGATAATAGTGTATTATGTATAAGATTTGATAGACACATGTTACATGTCAATTTTTGAATTTTTATGGTGGTTAGAAAATGGAATGGATCAGTAAGGATTGCGATTGGTGGGATTCTGTTAAAAGAAAATATAAGTGTAGGATATTGACAGATGATATATATATATGTATATATATGTATATATATATATATATATGTGTGTGTGGGTGTGTGTGTGTTTATGTGTGTGTGTGTTTGTACTTAAAAGGACAAATATTCTTAATTAAATATGAAATTGAATGTCTGAATTTGTTAGGGGAAATAAAGTCATTTTGAGATCGTAAATGTTTCTAATTATTTCCAGGATAGACTCGGTAGAGCTTCTCTATTTTAAGAATATATATGAATAACGTGATTTTTAGATCGTAAACTGCTTCAGCATTTACGAAAATTGACACGATACACTCCACTCTTATAACTATATATTAAGTAAAGTGATTGTAAGATCGAAAAAAGGTTCAGCAATTTCTGTGAATGACTCCTTATACACTTCTGTTCCCTCCACCTGCTTTCATAAAAATATGCAGAGAAAGAAAGTAATTTAACAGTATGCTATCCACGAAATAACGTACTTGTGTAGTATTTTACCTATATGAGAAAGCACTAAAAATTCATGCTACCAGATTATTTGACGTGATTTTCATTTTGAAAAACTTTTATGAACGTCACAGGTAAGATTTTCTGTGTTTTACATCTAGGTATTATACTGTACAATGACGCTATTTTAGGGTCGATTACTGTACAAGTACCTTATTTCTTATTTAATAATGAAACTACTCGATTATTTTACGTAATTTTCCATTATGGCAACTTTTCTATACGTCACGCCCAAGAGTTTGGTCTTTTTTACATATGGGTGCTATACTGCAGGGACACCCGATTTATTATTTAAACTTATACTACTCGATGATTTCACGTGAGTTTCAGTTTTAATAACTTTTATGTTGGTCAAAAGTAACATGTCCTTGTCGTTACGGATAAAAGTTTTTTTATTTTCATATAAGTACTGATATCATACGTTAACTATTACTAGCCAAAGACAAGAAAATAATGCCTGAGAGAATTGGATTGTGTGAACGCAACGAAGACGTTTTCCCCCTAAACAAAAATGAAGAGATAATATCTGAGAGATTATCTGTTGATAACAAACAGATACTACTCCCCCTATATCTATCTTAAAAAAGAATGTTTGGTAATCTTGGAAGCCTCCCGAGCACTTTTAAAAACAACATAATCGTCCTCCGTTCCCCCACCACCACCATCGTGGCGTCATTCGTGGAAGATGATTCTGCAAATTTTCTAAATATGTACAGAAATACACTGTCTTATGAATTAATCACAAAACACGGACACCGCACAATAAAATTGTTCCAGTTGAGCCTCACAAAACACAAACAACAATGGATGCGATTTGGGTAGCGAAGAAGGTAGTGGTAGTTGTGGTATTGACGAAAGTAGTGGTGGTGGAAGTGCTGGTTATGATGGCGGAGGTGATGGCATTGCTGTTTGCAATTGCATTGGAGATAAAGGCGGTGGTAGTAGTGATGGTTGATCTGGTGGTAGTGCCAATTGCAATAGAAATGGAGACTATTATATTGGAAGGGGTGGTGTTGGAAGTTGTTGTGGTGGCAGTGGTGGTGACAGGTGCACTTGTGGTGGTGGTGGCAGCGGTGGCAGTAGCGGTTGCGGTGACGGTTCCGGTGACCGTGGAGGGGTGATAGTAACGTTTGTGTCGGGGATTTATATAATTAATCAGAAGTGACATTTCCATGGTATTTTTTAATTTCAAACTTTCTTACATTAAATAAAGTGTTCCAGATGGTCTTTGTATCCTTCTCATGTATCCATTTATGAATTTATTCTTCTATTTAAACGTTCCTATTGCTATTCTCTTTTACTGTTTCTTTTTATGATTAAGGGTACTTTTAAAGTATGTGTGTTCTTACATATATGTTCTTACTTATATGGGTGTGTGTGTTCGATTCTTACACAGTTTCTTGCCTTGACGGGTCTCGATGTGTATGCTCAAATATATAATGTGAAACATACCTGCTTGCCTTGTCCAGCGGATAATATCTTCTTGTCGCTGGGCTACCGACTCATGGGGAGGGGATACTGCTGCAGATGCATCGATAACACGAGATGAATTTGAAGCTTCAATTCTTTATTAAGGCAAACCTATCATGTCAAAACCTGGTTGTCGCGGAGGGAGCCTAATCCCCCCGTCTGCATTCTCTGCAGCCCAAAACCCAACTCTGCCCTTATGTGGTCGCCAACCGGAAACCTACTACCACAATATCCGTTACCCATAATTTCCGGTGAACGTCACCCCTAATTTCCGGTCCATTCCATCTAGGTTGACAAAAGGTGACTTGAGTTTGATGAGTGTCAAATCTAACCTTCTGTGACCCCACGTAACTCGCTGATGGGAATCGAAAATATACTTACATATAAAATATAGTAGTTGAAAAAAAAACGAAATATTTTTCTAACAATCATTCAGAAGTGAACTTTTCCAGGGCATTTTTGTAATTAATCAGCAGTGACTTTTCCTGTGCATTTAAGTAATAAATCAGAAATCGCTTTTTCCGGGCATTTTTGTAAGGTTGATATTTTGGAACACTAAACATAGTATAAAAAGAACGAAAAATGTTTTCTCACAATTAATCAGAAATGAATTATCCAGGGCATTCTTAATTAATCGGAATACACTTTTCTATGACATTTTTGTAATAAATTAGAAGTTACTTTTCTCAGACATATTTGTAATTAATCCAAAGTGACTTTCCCAAGATATTTTTGTAATGTTTATACTTTGTAACATAAAATATAATATTTGAAAACCGAAACATTTTTACTCACAGTTAATCAGAAGTGGCATTACCATAGCTACTTATTAATCGGAAGTGACTTTTTCTAAGCAAATAGTAAATAGTTGAAACAGAATTTTGCTAAATAGCGACAGCAATTTTTTTCCATTATGAAGGTCGAAGCGAGACTTGAGTCTTTCATCTGCAATGCGTTAGAAGTTGTACCAATTTAAATATGACATATAAGTAGGAAATAATGTTTCCACCTGAAATGCGGAGATTTAAAATATCCATAAACAACAAAAGCGCTACGTTATTTTACTTTTTTACGCATTAATATATATATATATATATATATATATATATATATATATATATATATATACATTATGGTGCTTGAGTTTTTCTAACAAGCCACGCCATTTTTTTGTTTCATTAACCATTTGAAATATTCCAATTTCGTTTTAATAAATGGTCAGAATGATACCAGTCGAAGCGAAGTAACCTATTAATATATAAATTATTGCATTAATATATATAGATGGATAGTATTTAATTATTGCATTAGTATATAGATGGATAGTATTTAATCCCCCATTTGGGTATAAGATTTGTTCTCGGCGGATCCTTAATTACTATACAATGTTTTAACGTTAAAATGAACGCTAAACGGATAAAGTAGAGAAATAGAATTGATGTACTAGTCCTTAAAAAGGGAACATTGGTATCGCCCTTAACTACGGCCAAAACGTATTTTTTTTCATGCCAGACTACATCTACTTATTTTTTACTATATAGTCACCGTAAATTATGGATGGAGACGACTAAACGATAACGGTTAATAAGTACTGTGATGAAAATTTGATAATTCATATGAACGGATGGCTTACCTGGAGCCTGTTCAGGTCGAACAGGCTCTAGGTAACCAACTAGGTAACCATGTGATAGCCAACTTGGAAGCAGTTCCATAGTATTGAGTATCGCAGACGTGCAATTCTAAAAAGAACATGCTAGTAGAATGTTAGCTTATATTTAGGCACGGGGAGTAAGGAAATTGCAGATAGTTGTTGCACCTGGTCGAATGTTTACCACTAATGACTTGCAAGGAGAAGATGGAGGTTCGCAATGTCTCTTATATGATAAAGAATCAGTAGAGATGAGAGAATTACATCGCTTATGAAATTTCCACGTAGTGGTTTGTACTCTTTCGAGACAAAAACAGGTACCTTGAACAGGTCATCCCAAATATTAATTGGATTTTTCGCCTGATATTTCTTACGAAACATAGTTTACAAAACACATTTTATAAGTCATTAAAAAATTACTACTAAATGTTACTAAATTAAACACATTACTACTCATTAGTTCTATCGTGCTCCTGGGAATTCATAATCTCTTCTGATAGAAATATTTCAGTTTTATGCCCTCAAAATATCAAAGATGCTGAGATAATAGGTTTACTCGTGAGTCTCCCGTAGCTTACATAACACACGGCAAACCTAGTCGTATTATTTACAGCTCGACTTCGTGTAACCTGTCTACATCTTATTTAGACCGAAGTATTTCATGCAGAGATAACATTTCTAGGTTTACGTAATTAATGTTATGGGAAGTTAAGACATCATATATCAACTTACTTTCGCATTGTATAATTGGGTAAATTGTTAACAGCTTCAATCGTTTATGGAAATTCAATACGTCTTTCAGGACACGTCTTTCTATACTTTTCATAGAAATTGTGCACCTGAGCATGGTGAATAATATTACTTTCATCTACAAGTATAGTTGAATAGTTTTAGTATAGCATCTATTAAAATCTTCTATCATTTGAATTTCAAAGATGATGGATGTTAATTTAATTTTCCTAGATATATATGCATCATTATTTACTCAGAAGGAAGGGTCGCACAGGCCATAATCAAAAGTTTCTCTTTCAGCACAAGTTGTAGTGTTCGCTGCAGTCTGAATGACAAAAAGTATCCCCAGATTTCCAGTGCTCCATCCCTTCTAACGATAATGTTTGGAGATGAATTTGCGTTATCGCAACAGCTACGTATGATTGATTTCTTATTGGCAGCGACCATTGGTATTAACTGGAATTTAGATGACAGTAACCCTCGCCAAGGTCCGTCTTTTATTGAACTAACTCAGCGGAGGTCTGGTAAGAGCTCTTCATCCTCGGTCATTGCATTCTCCGTGAGCCTTACTTTTTTGTAACACCTGTTTATAGGGACATACAAAAAATAGGGGCGCATAGAAGTTAATTTTAATTGTACAGTTTCAGTTATCACGTTTCTATGTTATGTTTCTTTGTATGTTACATCTGTATCAGTTTCTGTATTGTCAGTTGGTGTCTGTAGTCCATGTGTGTTCGTGTTTTGGTTATTATTATTATTATTATTATTATTATGTACTCACAAGATACAAGAAGTTATTACTTACAGCCAAAAAGTAGAGATCTTCTGAGATTCTTGGTGGAAACAAGCTTCTCCAGAGTTCAAACACTCAACGGTTGCTTTAAAAAAGAACGATCCAAATTTTTTGGCGTTACGGCAACAGCTCTTACCCTCATATATTGCGTTGGCAACAAGTATTTTCATTTTTTAAATGTGAGTGGACGAAAATTCCCATTATATCGGTATTTTACGTTTCTTTACGGTATAGGTATTTATAATAATTAATTCTATCATCGTTTCCAAAGTTTTAATGTTTTCACGATAATTTAAGATTCTACCAATGGATGTCCGTATCACCACATTTTTGCGGTTAAAGGGCAAATTATGGATGTATTTATATTTGTGCTAGTAGTAGTATTAATAGTAATCCAAGTAGAAGAAACAGTAGTAGTATTAGCGACAGTAAGTAATAGTTGTTTATTAGTATTAGTAGTAGAAGTAATATTTTTAAACCTGGCACGCCGGGTATAAATAGCTAATACACACACACATGCATATATATATATATATATATATATATATATATATATATATATATATATATGCGTGTGTGTGTGTGCATATATATATACATATATATATGTGTATATATCATCATCATCGGCGGTCACTCGTGTCCGAGTAAGACTGTCCTCCGTTGTGGCTTCTGTGGGTCCTCAGGTGAGCATAGAGCCCAATCCTAGACCCAATTTGTCTTGTGCAATTTGGGCAGATAAAGGTAGTGGTGGTGGGGTAGGGTTGGGTGTGTCTGGTTAATAATCTGTCCTTTCTGTGCTTGCGCCTATCCTCAGCAGCTTTATTTAGGTCACTACTATAAAGCGCAGCACCTTTGTTGACAGCGCTCCTCCATGCCAACCTGCTCCCAGCCACGTCCTCCCATGTCTTAAGGTCCATGTGAAACCGCTTTAGATTTGCTTTGATGTTGTCCTTATACCTCATCTTTTGGCCACCCTGGGCACGCTTTCCCTCAACAAGCTGAGAGTAGAAAATCTGTTTTGGGAGGCGGAGATCCGGCATTCGGACAACATGACCAGTCCATCTGAGCTGGCGTTGAGCAACAGTAGCGGTGATAGTGGGAATATCAGCCTCACTCAGGACGCTGGTGTTGGTGCGTCGGTCCTTCCAACTAATTCTGAGGATTTTTCGGAGGCATCTTTGGTGGTACGTCTCCAGGGTTTTTACGTGCCTCCTGTATGTGGTCCAGGTCTCCGATCCATAGAGAAGAGTGGGCAGCAAGACAGCTTTATATACCATGATTTTGGTCTTTGCCAGAAGGTCACGGTTCTCAAATACTCTCTTCCTTAGCCTTGAGAAAGCCCCACTGGCACAGCTGAGACGGTGTTGTATTTCATCATCTATGTTGGCTTTTGATGATAGGATGCTGCCTAGGTATGGGAAGTGGTCCACATTTTCCAGTCTTGCGTTGTCAATGGAGATGTTTGGGGGTGAGACTGGAGTACTGTTTGGTGGTGATTGATGGAGGATTTGTTTTTTTTTTTATATTAATTGTTAGTCCTAGCTGTTTGTACGCCCTCGTGAAGGCAACCAGTGTACACTGTAGGCCCTCTTCTGAGAGGGCTACAAGGGCGTTATCGTCTGCATACTGTAGCTCCATAATGGATATGGTGTTCGTTCGACCTTTGGCCCTAAATCTGTTGATGTTAAAAAGTCGGCCGTCGGTTCTGTACATAATCCGAACTCCATGGGGAAGATGTTTGTCCGTAAGATGGAGGATAGCAGTAATGAAGATGGAGAACAGGGTTGGGGCAATGACACATCCCTGTTTCACTCCCGTGTCAACCCTGAAGGGCTCTGTTTCATCTCCACTACTACTGAGGACTGTAGCTGACATATTGTCATGCAGCAGTCTCAGTACCCGAATGTACCTCTCTGGGCATCCAAACCTTGCAAGAACCAGCCAAAGGGCATGACGGTTCACAGAGTCAAAGGCTTTAGTAAGGTCTATAAAAGCCATGTATAATGGTAAATTTTGCTCCCTGCACTTTTCTTGGAGTTGACGAGCAGTGAAGATCATGTCCATCGTGCCTCTATTTGGTCGAAAGCCACTTTGGGACTCGGGAAGGATGGTTTCTGCAAGGGGTGTAAGCCTGTTGGCCAAAACCCGAGCTAGGCGTGGGCTTTGCTATAAAGAACAACCTCATCCGCCACCTCAATGACCCCCCTGTTGGCATCAACGAACGGCTAATGACCATGCGCCTGATGCTTGCGGGCAACCAAATGGCCACTGTGATTAGTGCATATGCTCCAACACTTGATGCACATGATGAAATAAAGGAGACCTTTTATGCTGACCGTGACACCATTTTATCCGGGGCCCCCAAGGGGGACAAGATTATCCTACTTGGGGATTTCAATGCTAGAGTGGGACGAGACCATCAGCACTGGAGAGGAACGCTTGGAAGAGAAGGAGTTGGGAACATTAACTCAAATGGTACACTCCTACTGACAAAGTGCTCAGAACATAACCTGATCATCACGAACACACTTTTCCGACAAAAAAACGCATTCAAAACATCATGGATGCACCCTCGAAGTAAAATCAGGCACCTCATTGACTATGTCATTGTCCGTGCCAAAGACCGCTGTGATGTGCTGAACACCAGGGCAATGACCAGTACAGACAATTGTTGGACCGACCACCGTCTTATTCGCTCCATCATGTCTATCCATTTAATGCGGAAGCAAAGGATGCAAAAAAGACAGAGCCGACCAAAGCTCAACATCGAGCAGCTGGGCGATATCACCTACCAACAACACCTCCAGGCGGCTCTTAGTGCGGACCTGCTCAAGCAGTATCCGCATGACGCTGAAGAGCACTGGGACAAGCTGTCTTCTGCCATCATGGACTCCAGTATAAGCATCCTAGGGCAGAAAAAGCGGAAACATCAGGATTGGTACGATGAAAACGATACCGAAATCCAACAGCTTATAGACACCAAGAGGCAAACTTTTATCACCTGGCAGAATAACATCAATTGCAAGGTTAAAAGAGCTGCCCATGCCAAGGCTAAAGCGGCTGTCCAATCGACAGTCAGGAAGCTGAAGAACATCTGGTGGATGAAGAAGGCTCAGGAGATCCAGCAGTTTGCTGACTCTGGGGACACCAGAAGATTCTTTGAAGCCACAAAAGTGGTATACGGCCCCAGCTACCGTTCTCTGACCCCCCTTCGGTCTAAGGATGGGCTCACGCTGCTGAAAGGAAAGGGAGAAATAACAAATAGATGGAAAGAGCATTACTAGGATCTTCTGAACAGGGACACCACTCCAGAGATGGAGGCCCTTGAAAAAAAAAAATTGAGAGCATGGGAGAACCACCCAGTCTGGAAGAGGTGCGGGATGCAATTAGGAAGATGAAAAACAATAAGGCGGCTGGTTCTGACGGCATCCCAGCAGAAATCCTGAAGAAAGGCGGGCCTGATCTTCTCAGACACATCCATGCCCTGCTGCTCAAAATATGGGAACAAGAGAAAATCCCTGCACAACTTAGAGATGCCCTAGTTGTCTCCATCTTTAAGAAGGGAGACAAGGCAAACTGTGGGAACTACCGGGGCATTTCTCTCCTCTCTACCACAGGGATGTGTATATATATATATGTATATATATGTGTGTATATATATATATGTGTGTGTATATATATATATGTGTATATATATATATATATATATATATATATATATATATATATGCTACAAGTGATTCCAGATATCACTCACTATATATTGAAGAACCCTGTAACATAGTAATAGATTTTTATTTAATTTTAATATTTATGAAATGTTATAATATTGTGTTTACAGAATTGGGCCGACAACGTAATTTTTCTTCATTAAGGTTATTTCAAATAATCTGAAGTAGAATGTAATTGATGCGTGTGGAGTGGTTCGATCGTAAGTTTTGTTTCGGAATGCGTCCGATAAGTGTCGAACGGCATATTTATTAGTTTAGAAAATATAAGGAGTTTTCTCACCAATTATAATAAATTTATACCACAGAATGCGATTATTATCCTCAAGAAGCCTGCAAATTTTTCTGTAGTTTCATTCCATAAAACCGAAGATATCAGCATTTTATTATTCAGTTTAATTACCAGTAAGGATATACCTACATATACATATATAAAGGGTGATAACAACTTTTTGGGGCAATTTTATGAATTTTAAATCTTAGCCACTATTGATCAGAATAAAACAAACGAAGACTCGTTGAAAGGCTAATGACCTGAGTCGTATAATGGGCGATGTGACATTTGCTAATAAGGGCATTATCAAAAGTCTATTTTTGGCACGTTTTTTACGGCAATAAAATATTTCAATTAGATTAATTTTTCCTAGTTTTACATATGATTTACAACATATATTTCTCCAAAACCTCCAGCATGGATGGAGGAGAGACAAAAAGCTTGATGCTATGGTTCAAATGACCAGAAAAAAACGAAAGAGGAGACTTGATTGCAAATATTTCTCTTATATTATTTCTTCCCTCATTAGTTTTTTTTTTTACATGAAGTTTATTTCACAGTGTATTAGGTATATTTGATACTGGGGATAATTATAATTTTACCCTATTTCCAAATGAGGGGAGATATAACATATGAGAACTATTAAGAATCAAGTCTCCCTTTGCTGTTATTTCAAATCATTTGAAACCACGGCAGAAAAGCCAGCGGTTATATATATATATATATATATATATATATATATATATATATATATATATATATATATATATATATATATATATATTACAGACGAATAAATTGTCGGATACCAACTGAAGAAGGTAAATCTTTGAAGCTTATTTTTGTCGGTTTGAAGATTTTATTAGTATCGACTGCAAACAGTAGTCAAACCAGAAAAAAAAAGGTTCGTTTACTATTACGTAAACTATAGGCGGCCGAGCATAACAAGTTTGTGGATTTTATTTTACCTCTTAAAACCTCGGAATTATCTTTCGCCGAGACGGTGGATCTTCTTACAGAAGGATTTAGCAAGAAAGTCGTTTAATTCCATTCGCGTAAGTCATGTATAAAGTTGCAGAATAATGCCAAAATTATTTCGCAGCGTACGAACCCATGTTAAACGTACTATGCGACAAATTCAAACTTGCAGACTTCAGTAGAGACACTTTTAAATTTTAAGTATTTGCGTAAAGATAAACTTTTTTAAGTTCCATGTTCACGCCAAACAAGGTACAGTGCCACTCTGATGTAGGAGGCATCTCTCGGGGGCAGTAGTTGTAGGGATACTATGTAGGAAGTCGAGCAGCAATATGTCTATTCACATTAAACTAGAACGTCTGCATAACAGTACTGTGGAGAAAACATCAGAATATCAACCATGAAAATAGTTGTAAAACAGGCGGAAGGATGCAACATTCTGTCGATGGGACAGTGGTTGAAGCTTGGATGACAGATCAAAACCTAACAGAGTGGCAAGTCTCTTTTGAACTTTGTCCTGGAGCGAGTACACCAGCCCAAATGACAACAATACCCCATACATGGGCGAATGGTGATCTTGCAGAGATACACGATTCTTTCAGGCGTAAGTAATTTTCTAGCACGGTAGAGGGAGACCACCATCTACAGAACGGCCCTAGCAATGCTTTCAATGTATCTGTTCCAACTCATGTTCCCTCTGAACGTAAAACCGACGAGTTTGAAAAAGAACTTTCAGATAATGTATCTTTAGCCATAGCTATTGGCAGTTAGAAATTGTTCTTTTTAATTATTGAAAGAGACAAGCTTAGTCTTAGCAGCACCGAATGTGACAGCACCGAATGTGACCATCTATTTTTTTCCCTATTTCACTACAGACTGAAGGTCTTTTTCTAGTGTTTCTGCCATTTTCTTAGATACGTGTTAATTTGTTTTCCCTTCCTACTTGTATAGGGCATGGTGTCATCAGAAAATATACCCATCTCAGAAACAATTTTATCAGGGAACTCATTATCGAATATTAAGAATAATAAAGGTTCTAAGATAGACATTTTTGGTACACCCGCATTTATATCATATTGTTCTGATGTACGACCGCCCAGAATTATCTGGTTTCTTCTCTTATTAAAGAAGGGTTAACTATGTATAGTAGTCGTCCAGTGATACAATCTGATCTGATTTTCCTGAGAAGACCATCGTGCCATACCCTGTCAAAAGCCTTAGATAATTCTAGGGCTACCGCTCTACACAGCCCTGTTCTTGTCAAGATGCAGAAATTAAGAGGCTTGTTAGCAAATGAACAAAACATATGCTAGTAACAGAAGACTACCAGAAATTATGAAAAAAAGATTCGAAGGATATCATAGCTGGAAAAGAAAAAGAGATAGTAAATTAGACGCCCATAAACAAAACAAATTAAAAGAAAACTTTTTCTAGTTCTAGGTCAGGAGAAGCTAAATAGATGACGCAATTAAACCCAAAGTGCTGTAAATCGAAAAAAAGTAGCTTTTCCCTATCAATAACAGCGCTTGACCACAAACAAAGAAACCTAAATACGTCAGGGTACTCTAGTCCTAACGTGATGAAAACCTCGCCAATCCACCCATTCGGATATGTCTACTCGACTGCAGGCGATTTTGCAATAGATATGAAAACTTCAGTTACACCGCAACAATTACTTGTCGCAACTCTGTTTTCCCCAGTATTGGAATATTATTTACCAAAAGTCAACAGAACTCAAAGATATTAAGTGCACCAAAATAATAGCACCCAAACTGTTTTTCCACTATATAAAAGAATTGCCGGACCGTTTTATCTGATTAACAACACTAGTGAATTCCCCTGGGAGAATATCGCCACTTGGCTGATGGCTTATTACAAGCGAGACGTAAGTGAATTTTCTTGACTTTTAATTACTTTTTTTCACAGAACAATGAATCCCCCAAGAAGTAGAAGCTACTACAACCAACTACGGTAGTTTAGTATTCAGCCTCTCTAAATCACGCAAGAATCAGGACAGGAAATGGAAAATCATCGAGCCATTTATGGTCTATCCAAAAAAGAATAACACTGATACACCATCCGAAGAAATCAACTTAGGATGTTGTGGCGAAACGTACTTATATTTCATACTACTAGACTATTCAATATCTCAATATATACCGGAAGTCAGAACAGTAATGTGTCAGAAGACACCCAATCCAATGGGTTGGTCACTGAAGTGTGGTGTCTGCACAAATGCTGCACTCAAATTAATTCTTCATAGTCAATGGAGGGGGGAAACCTTCTATAAGGCAATCTTCTTTTCGTAGAATCCTCTTTTGAGGAGAGATGGTTATCTCCCAGATTAAACCGACCTGTGTCACATTTTGTTTCGTGGGAAACAAATAAATAATCAGTCGATATCCGGTGGATTTTCTAGGTTGTTCGTCAGCTACGATGAACAACCTACCTTGTATACTTTGCAATTCATGCTGTTACTTTATTTTGGCGTTTTCTTTTACCTTTTAACAGCGCTATAGCAATAACTTTGGAGTACTGTCATAATAAACTTCTTGCGCGCTGAAAAGACTGCAACTGTATTTAAACATATACTTTCTGATATAACCGTATCCAAAATCAACAACACCAATTATTTCATTGTTGCTCTTGTTGTTGTTGTGTATGTTGTTGTTGTTGTTCTTGTTTTGCTTCTTCTTCTTCTTCTTCTTCTTCTTCTTCTTCTTCTTATTATTATTATTATTTTTATTATTATTGTAATAGTTGTCTGCACGTACATTTCCGTTCATTGATTTACTTTAACGTTAATAACTTTAAATTCTTAATGTCTGTAAATATTATATGTATAACGTTTAAGACAACTTTTTTAGGAAAAATCTATATATTACCCGCTCCTGTTAACATTTTATACGAATCCTAAATTAGAATATTATCACAGAATATGGCGCATTTAAAAATGTATCATAGTTAAATAAGTATTTATTTTAAATCGTAAAATTTAATTTAAAATACGAAAATTAAAATTAATAACGCTATTTTAATATTAGCGTTGATTAGTTTCATTTGTGACATAAAACTTTAAGAAAACAGGGTAGGTAAAATGAACTACGTGCTTGGACATATTAAATTATTTAAAATGGAAACGTATCTAATGAATAAGTTTTCACATATTTATTTATGAATATAAATAT
>NC_136489.1:109769712-109904712 GCF_053919585.1 Euprymna scolopes | reverse complement strand
TATCGCTTTTATTTTCATACAACTATTACTACACTAAGAATGCTCGTTACTTTAGCAAAAAATCTTATATATTTTCAAATTGTCAACAGCCATGTGCTTATAGTTCCACTGCTTGGAAAGGCAAAAACCGTAAACTCTGAGAGAAAGGAAATCCGGCTGGGAATCCTAATAGGCGAATTGTGAAGGACTAAAATCCTTTTTCCTACAGTTGCAGTTGCTCCCACCGTATTTCTTTGCTTTTTCTGTGCAACTTTGTATGAAAAACTGACAGAGAAAACCTGGTAACTTATCGAACCTTGGTATTCTTATCACCCTGGGAAGCAATTCCAGCTTCGAACTTTATTACCACAGCAGATGCTGCAGTGCACCAGATAAGATGTGGAATGCCATGGTCTTACTAACCGGCGGTTCGAATCGATACACGCAGTATGTATCTAAACATCTCTCTCATCTATCTATCCATCGGATTTTTAAATTAATCCCTAGCTATGTACGTATCTATTACTTCATATGTTTAAATCCATCTTGCTCGCTATCAATCATAGTTCATACTTAGTTCAGAATCTATTAAATGCAGAAATATTATATTCTGCTCTATCAATTAACGTATATATTTATTTACCTAATAATCCACCGTCCTATGGATCTATCAGTCAATCTATTGATCTACCTTTCTCATGTTTATAGAGCTGTGAATATATTTATTGCACAATTATTAATATATACTGATTTCTTTTTCAATATATCTATCCTACTACAGCGTAGACATTTTGCGTATATATTCTCGTGTGTCAAGTTTTCTCTGGAACAACTAACCATGTCGATCTGGGTCACAGTGAACGTGAGGCACGCTGCATATCATTCTATTGAAGCGGAGGTTTCATTGACATTCAGTACCTGTCAATGGTCAGCTTCCTCGACATGCATGCCTCATCGATTGATTTGGGGAAATCTTGACGCAAGCTCAATCGCACGTGCGCTACAACCGTACATTTTTATTGCACGTTTGATCAATATTCGCTCGATAATCCCGTTTGTGCTAATCGACAAGAGAATGACACCCTTCCGAGTTGCGGTAATGTCTCGATATATTATACTGCTTATCGATTCACAATCCTTAGCAAAATAGTTGGTTAAATAGGATGGGGGTATTAGTTTATCGGCGAAAATATAGTTATTATAATCCTTAAGGTGGTCAAGTTGTTAACGAAAGTCTATAACAATCTATGTGTTTAAAACTACGGATCAAGTTTGTCCCACTAAAGCACGTTTACTTAAAACGTTTGAAACTTGACGTAGTCTATTACCAATAGTACCCTATGTTTTTCTTGAATGAATATTGACTGGGAAAGCATCCCTGAAACTATTGCCACCAGTAAAAACATCGGATTGCTTCATTTTGATAATAATTATAAAGATTGCATCAAATATATTTGCTAGTAATGATTAACAAGTAAACATACGCGATTTCCATCTGTATGATTGGCATATAATAGTCGCGGTCAACAGATGATGTATAGTGTTCTGCCTAATAGGTTTTCTTTTATTATATCTAGTGGGACAATTGTATTCAGGGCATTACTTTTATGGTTAAAAAATAAATACACAATTCAATTTTTAGGGGGCAAATAAAGTATATATTAAGACGAAAGTCTTATCAATTCATCTTGCGAGGAGAAACTCCATCCAAGATAAATACATCATATCTTACTTATAAATATAAACCATACTTAATCTATGAGAAATAATATGAATTTTGTTATCATTCCCCTGTAAGATATAAAAGAGATTATATATTAAATTAACCATAGGTAGAAGACTTAAAATAAACACGGTTTAACGGTAAATTCTTATCGCAATATATTTTGAAAACAAAAAAATTCAAACAAATAAACATGAATATCATGGTAAGACATGCAATACTTATCAGCTTTCAAATGTCAATGCCTTATTTTCAAAAACTAGCAAATTTATGTCCATTGAAAAGAAGTACATAAAATAAGCTGTTTAAGCTAATAGAATATTTTCGGATATAACAAATAGTTTTTAACTTATAATGTGAAAACACTTCTTATTTTGTATTAGCGAGTCTGTATGAATTCTTATTTTTTTTAATGTAAGTGGCTTATAATTACTTTTGTGAGATAATATTTTGAACTCTAAAACCATAAAAATAAGTAAACTGCTAGAAACCCAGACACAAGAACTGCAGGTTTCCGACAGTCGAATGCATATTAACATAAGATTAGATTTTATCCATTAACATATAGCCTTGAGACCCTGGAGGGGTATAGGCCATCTAAAACTTTCTAGATGCGTTTGTACCGAATAGTTCAGTTTCGGTGTGAGGCTACTGGTCCCACGCCCAACCTTTCCAGAAGGTACATAAAGCGCCTAGCCTATCCAAATGGTCACCCATCTGTTACTGGTTATGCTCAACGTTGCTTAACATTGGTGATCTGCTGAGAACCGGTGTGTCAACGTGATTGTGCCGTACTTTACATTAATGAGTTCATCATCATATTATTATTAGATTATTATTAAATAAGTTATTTAACGGATGCTCAAATTTCATAAAATAATCAACTAAATTTAATATTATGCAATAAGTTGTCCATGAATTTCATAATTCTGGAAACTGATGGCCTAAACAGGCTTACAACGGATTAATACCAACTGGTTTTCTTAAATCGAAATAACTCTCATGCATATTACAATTCTTAAAACAATAAGCCCAGACCTAGCAGTACATTGTAGAATTATATCGATTGTCCATCTTGGATACTTTATTGTCGGATTAATTACATCGATTCAGATCTAGTATTCTGGGAAAACTGTAAGACTCCCTGGGCTTAAATAACGTCTATAAATTGCTCCTCCTAATAATATTTTATATGTCAAAATGATATTTCTCAAGTATAAAACTACATTTGCAAGTGTACACTAACTTTTTTCTTAATCTAGGCATATTCTGATGATTAAACAAACACACATACACATTAACATATATACATATATATGAATACACATATACCCCACATACACACATACACACACGCACATATATATATATATACATATACATATATATATATATATATACATATACATATATATATATAATGGCTGTAGACAGACCAAATTTATTTAACACAAAGACATCTCAAGAAAAAACATAAAGCAAGCAAAGCATCTTCGAACCTCATTTAAGAGACCGAAATCGAGGATAAGCGAAAACGATGACAAAACGATGACAAAACGATGATAAAAACAAAGAAAATATGGCGGAGGAGACAACGCACAAAGAATAAAATGGAAACAAGATAAAATCCTAAAATATATTTTTTCTGGAAATTAGAAAACCTCAATAACTTAATATAGATGGTTTCTAGAATTTTAAAATGATTAGGCGCGTGCGACTTGCTTAGAATAGAGGACAAGTCGACCCTAAATTTGAAGGCAGAAACACGGTTATTTATAAGGCTCTTGCAAAGAGGCGAACGGTAAAGCTCATTCAAAGTATCAGATGGTGACGAACTCTCATACCGAAACATAGATGGCATATGTTGTTTGACCTAGGCGCCCGATCTATGCAAAATCTATTCTAAGGTGTTAGAACTGAAACTTCGTTTAAAAACATAAGCAAAACCTCATTATTCTAGTGGGGTATGAGTTTGAAAATTGAAGACTACATGAGTCTAAAAAAAAAACAATACGTGACTTCGATGCAAATAACACAGTTGTACAGATATTTATATGTCTTTCACGTCTGTCTGTCTGTGTACAGTTCCCTACCAAATAACACTGTACATTTTCGGTCTATAGACTCAAGATTTGACATAAGGTGTATTAAAATTTGGGAACATCTTTTTAATCGGTTTTCGGTTAGAAATTTTGCTGTTAAGCGGACAAAGTTCAGCAATTTGACCTTTGAGAACTCTTCCAAACCCCTTCGCCAGTTTTTGCTCAAACACTTGAAATTTGAAATATAGGTTACTTGGAAATGGATCTAACTAAATTAGTTTACTTGAGTCCAAAACAGTAAATGTTAAGAGGTCAAAATTGGGGTCAAAGTTATAAAAAATGACCTTTGCGGTCTCTATCAAAATACTCAGCCAGTTTTTGGTCTAAGCAGTTGAAATTTTATATAAAGTGTATTCAGACATAGGAAAAGCTTTTTAATCGTGATTTTTTGCTGACAATTTGGCTTCAAAGGGGTAAACGTTGAAATGATTTTACCTTTGCGGTCTCTAGTAAACTATTCAGCCAATTTTGGGTCTAAACATTTAAAATTTTACATAAACATTATTCAGACATGAAGGCAGCTTTTCACTCAGTTTCTGGGCGAAAATTTAGCTGGCAAGAGGTCAAAGTTTAAAGAGTAAACCTTTGCAGACTCTACCAAACACCTCCGCCAATTTTGGGTCAAAACTTCTTGAGATTTTAGATGTAGGTTACATGGACATTGATCAAACCTTTTCATTTTATTTGAGCCCAAAACAGTACATGTTAAGCAGTCAAAATTGGGGTCAAAGTTTTTAATAAATTTGACGTCTGCGGTGTCTAAAAACTTTTCTCTATTGTAGTTAAGGAAGCCTATTATATAGAAAGGCATTACCGTACATATTCACACTTCTTAATATATACATATGCATATAAAGTTATGAACAGTACATAGGGCCCGAGAAAAGCCGAGCGGAACTGGTAATATATATAAGTACTTGCGGAATGATTACTTAGAATTTCAAACGATGTATTTACAAATATATTTTCGTTATCATGCTTTTACTTCATATATCATTGTAAAGTGCGTGTTCCCTTCATCTAATCGTGTAAATTACAATCGTTTTAAAAACATCTTCTCTTTTTAGAACGTTTAATCTTAAAAATGACATCAAATTCACACAATTTTCATATTTCAATTTCAACTAGACCAAAAAGTTGCTGAAACAGCTCGCGATATCAAAAAAGCGTTTGGCCCAGGAACTAATATTACATACACAGCACAATGGTTGTATTAGATATTTCTGTGGCGGTGAGGGGAGCCTTGAATATGATAAGCGTGATAGTCGGCCATCGGATGTTGACAACGCTTTATTAAGAGTCTTAGTCGAAACCAATTCATACACAACTCTTCTAAAACTTGTTCTGAATTAGATATAACGTATTCGACGAATTCCTAACCACTGAACAGAGATTAGAAAGACAAAAAACGTGATAAATTGGTGCCTGACAAACAGAAAAACACTGCTGCTCTAAAGAGTCATCTTCCCTTCCTTTACGCAAGAATAACATCCCGGGTTGTGGCTTGTGATAGAAAGTGATTTTTTTTTCCGAATAGCCGTGACGCTCAGTTCTGTTGTTAGATGACGACGAAACCAATGAAACTGCTCCATCTAACACCCCCTCTCCACTACATATTGAGAAAAAACTCCTTACATCTATACATGAATAATTTATATGACCTTTTAACTATTGACTTGCTTTTCCTATCTAGCTACTACTTAAGCCTTTTTTACTTTGGAAAGCAATGACAGTGCATAAGGATTTGTGAATTTAATTTTTTTTTTTTACTTCTGTATCTATGTCTTTGAACTATTCAATCTAATTCGCTTGATGTTGAGTCTATGTCGTATCTTGTCATCGTAAACAGGATACACTTGGGCTGCGTTGACAAAAGTGCGTTGAAAAACATTGATGAAGTTATCGGTGTTCCGTCCATATTTAATTATTAGTGTGAATGAATTTTTTAAGAAAATAAAGTAACATCATATGTGCATTTGAAAATGTCTACTTACTGCGATATGAAAATAGATTTTATCCTTTCCTTAAAATATTACATTCCAAAATGTTTGAGATGAGGCTTGGTTATTCATATTATTTGGATTCATCGGACTACTGTTCTCTTCTTGAGTGTCGTTTCCACAACGTTTCCATCGATGTAATTTCCGAACTTCTTTAGGTGTATGTTGTCGAACTCAGGAATGTTTCTGTCGAATTTGGCAACAATCCGTAGCACAGTGATTAAAGTACTTGACAAAATCAATTGTGAAAGTGGTATTCTCCTGAAGGTTGAAGGTTCAATTGTCAGTGTGGGGAAACCGATAATACGGTTGCTAAATACTTAAGATCTCTATCCAACCATGGCTGACGGGCGAGAGCGTGATTCCTCTCGTTTAAAAAATAAAGACATCCGTTCGAAATTTCCTCCACATTCCCGAGTCTTACAGAAAAACTTCCAGAGTTCGACAAGATGCACTTAAAAAGGACGCAGATTAGATCGACCGAAATGTTGTGGAAATAACAATTCTTAAGATATGTTCTTTAGAAGCAAGTATTCTCAACATACAAAATCATATTTCTATTTGTATTATGTTTAAGAACATATCCCGCTCGAAGATTTACACAGTAACCCCATTTTCCACTAAATTATTTCCTTTAAAAATGTTCTGAGAAAGAGGTATAACGAAGAAATATAGATTTAAAAGGAATAAATGTTGTTATTTTTTTAAATAATGCGTTGTTATTTTGCTTATAAACGTATAACATACTTATTTCACATTACAATTTTAACAATAGTTTATGACGTAGCACACAACCTAACTAATTTATAATTCGTGCGCTAAAGATATACATGTAGTCATATTATTTATAATTTATATATATTTCATTTTTTTTCGTTATTTCAAAAGACACTACCTTGTACTTTATACGTTATACATGTTTTTAATTTTTTCTTAATTTTTTTATTACTTGAATTTTATTTTCAATTTACATCTTATAAAGAAAGTTTTTAATCTATATTGTCATTTCTCAATAAATCTTGCAATTCTCCTATTCTAGTGAGCATTTAGCTTTTAAATGCTATGACGTAAAGAAGTTTCTCTTTTGATATTTCTCTCTTTTACGTTTCCTATTATAATGCTATAATAAAGTTTTATGTAGCCCGTATTATGCATTTTTTACTTAGCCTATACGTATGTGTGTCTGTCCGTGTGTGTGTCCGTGTGTGTGTTTGTGTGTGTGTGTTTATATGGCACAGGGATGCGTCGAAAAGTGATAAATCAAATGCCTGATAGCAAATGTGATAGAAAAAATACAAGAAATTTCTTGTAACAATTGTGTAACATATTTTTAGTGAGAATTAAAATCCGTATATTTTATTCCTATTTTATTTTTAAAAAACTTAGCCGCACCTAGTAGTTTTATTTAAAGTCCAAATAACACGTTGTGATGTCCGACCTGTTGAATTGTTTGTAATTTCTTCAGCGTGATAGATTTTTTTGTAAGTATTTCATTTAAACACATGTAAATGGCCTTTTTAAGAGGTGGGTTACAATTCATTTTGACTATCTTAAAACATTTTTAATATATATATATATATATATATATATATATATATATATATATATATATATATATATATACAAGTAACTATACATTTTGTACAGACATTTAAATTAGCCGTAGACTCTTGGAAATTCAATATGCTTTTGCTATATATCTTATCAGACGACTGATAATTTTTTATGACTTCCTTTCTAAATAAACAGCTACAGCAAAGATAGGAATACACTCTACTAAAGCTTGATTTTCGCAGCTAGTGAATTTCAAAAGTGTAATCTAGACGTAAGGACATGAAGAAGAATGGTGTGCAATCAAATTCTGCTTTAAACTTGGAAAAATGCCGCAGAAACGTAGGAAATGCTTTAGATCACGTGTTCATCATCTTGATTGAACACCAGATTTTGAAAGGCAAAAGAGATTCAAGGAAGGCGGGGGAGTATGAGATGGATAATGAGAGGTAAGGAAAGAGTAAGAAAGTCCCAACACTAAGGTCGATTGGTCAATTGGTCGTAACATACGTTTAAATGATATTTTTATTAATGCATATTTCGTATTCATTATTATATTATATTGGACCCGATATATGGTAATGATTGAGAAGTTTTTAAAAAATGATGTGTGCGCCACACCTGAGAATCAAAAGGAAACCAGTTAATTTACGATTTATTTTTCTTCTGCCGTTAAAGATTGAGCTATGAAGACATGTTAGCTGCAAGGCTAAAAATCAAAACATGAATTAACAACTGCTACGTTATGCCTGCATTTCGTAATGCCGGACTTCGACCTTCACCAGGCAAATTTCATTTTTTTTTATTTTCACATTTTGTGTTCCGATTTTCCCTGGCTAAAACCCAAATATAAAGTTTTGTATCCGTTCCAATACCTTATATATAAAGTTTCATGTGTATAGAATAAACACACTTGAAGGAGTTTGGTAGCCATTTTTTAAAACCAAAATATATCCGTATACAGAACTATATACAGAAAGGGTTTTGTGTTTACTGAAACCCTTTTACGCAGATATTACGTAAGTATAAATGAAGTAGAATTTCTGCATTAATATAATTACACGTAATAGGTAACTAATCATAATATCTCATCAGAAAATCGAAAAAAATAAGTAATTAATTAAAATTAAATTTTAAAAGAATATGCAAATTAGTGAGATCTTTTGCTAGTGAATGCAATTCTACGAGCTATATATAATAAAGTTGTTTTTTGTTTTAATAATTGCCATTAGCCCCGTGCTCTCGCGTAATGTATGGATGCGTGAATGTAGGATTGACATGAAATTCTTAAAGATAAACTAAAATGACCGAAAAATGGGCTGAAATGTCTTAAATAAATAAAAAGTAAATGAGTTAGAATGACTTTAATGAACTTTAAGATGAATTGAATAACCTTAAGAATGACTTGAATGCTTGAAAATAATTGGAATCCTTCAAAAACAACTTGAATGATCTTGAGAATGACTTGAATTGCTTTGAGACTGACTGTTTGTAAAGCAGGTGATTATTTCACATTAAATAATTACAGAAAAGTGACCCCTCACTTTATATCACAATAAGTACAGCATGTAGTAAGAACAGATACTACACTTTGATCTTGGCCAAAAGGGCAAGACAAGGGTATTTATTTGCCCCCCCCAACGTACAAATTAGGCACAAGGCCGATTTTTAATGTGAGGTGTGAAAGGGGAAATGGGGCCAACTCCCCCAGGAGTAGGGGAGGTGGATAATGACAATTGGTATGAAGGGTTGCCCCTACATTAACCAAGGTCTTATATGTGGGGCTGCCCCCACATATGGTCTTTACTTGCAGTATCTGCCGGAAGAGATACTACACTTTGATCTTTATATTTAGTTTATTTCGTGAAAATGAAAATTACAATCAAAATAATTCAATGTAAAATTAAAATAAATTAAAAGCAAAATTCAAATTTACAAAACAAATTTAGGCACAAGGCCATTTAAGATCTGAGTGGGGAGTGTTGCAGGGTCTTTGTTACTACAGTGAAAATGGGGTCTTTGGCGACGTCACTCTTGACTGGCAACAATACCTCATTCACTATGTGGACTCTAAACTAACTAATGAAAACCCCAGCGTTTTTGCAAAAAAAAGAATATATTTACAATTAGTTTGTGTGTGTGTAATTTTTTTCCCCTAAACTTAAAATGTGTGTGTTTGTGTGTGTGTGTGTGTGTGTGAAAAAAGTTCAATTCATTGGCAAATAAAAAGTTCTTGAATTTTAGAAGAAAAACAGTTCGTGTTGGGGAGTGGGGAATCTAGAAAAATATGCCAAAAAATAAAATTGCTTAGTGCATTGTTAGTAAGGTCCCTCCCTGAGCTAAACTAGAAAGTTAGATCACGTACTGTTTTCCGGGGCACTGAAAACCAGCGGGAAGATCCCTAGTGGGGATTGGGAAGGATTCTTATCGGGTGTAGGGAGGAAAAATAAATAATTGTCAAAAACAAAAAAAGGGGAAGACGGGGGGGGTAGGCGGCGACCTTCGAGTAGGGGTTGACCAGGGGGAGATAAAACAAAGAGATAGGGGGTAGTGGTAGGGTAGCTTCAGAAGGTTCTCTAGTGCCAAAAAACAAAAATTGGAGGACAGGATCTCATTTGTACCACCAGTCAAGAGTCTCTTTACTTTTTATTTGTTTAACTTAGCGGGATGGGCTCCGTAGGAACCAGTACCGCATGTGCCATGCCTACGGTGGTAACACGAATTCAAACTTGGCGCCTCGTCGGATGCACAAGCTAGCGTCATGCACCCACCTCTTGTCAAAGGCCACTCGAGGCAACCTCTTCCAAACGCATACTTTAAGCAGATGTTTAAAGTAGATGATCAGATCCCGATCCGGAACAGATATCCCTTCGTGGACTCGCTTGAGGCGTGTGATCCATATGATAATCCTCGCTACTGCAAGTATCGCTAGAAAAACTATTCTTTTCTCCCTAGGCAGCGGCGGATCAATGTTTTCTACAAAATATGATTCGTCGAGTTCAAGCTAGCACTTTTCATCGATGCGAGCCGTTACCTCATTGACTCTTTGATCTTGGCCAAAAGGCCAAGAAAAGCTTCAAAAGCTAAGAACAGCATCTATTAAACACAGACCTTTGATCTTAACCAAAAAGGCCAAGCACAAAAGTGTTACAGACAGACCGACCGACTGAGTGACTTATAGAGTCGCTTGCACGCGACTGAAAAAAAATAGAAAAACGGTTCTTAGCCGTCTGGCTGGGATAAAAGTGTAGTATCTCTTATAATGCTGCACTTACGTTGATTTGTCAATTTATAGGAATATATATATATATATATATATATAACTACTTAATTTACTCACATACAATTAATATACGAAAGTATAGATTTATGCGTAAACTTTAAGTATTTACTTCAAAAGTGCTCAATACGTAGGTAGAGCTAGTTAGTAATTTATAAAATATATATGGCGATTAAGCTACACTGAATATTATGCGTTTCATCCACTCTAGGACTCTTCAGGCTTATGCGCATAAGCCTGAAGAGTCCTAGAGTGGATGAAACGCGGAATATTCAGTGTAGCTTAATCGCCATATATATTTTGTAAATTACTATACATATATATATATATATAAGTATATATAAGTATATATATATAAGTATATATAAGTATATATATATATATATAAGTATATATATATGTAGTCATTGTTTTATAATAAAAAACTCAAAGACTCAAATTTTTCACTGTTATCAGGGTTCATTGCATGTGAGTCTGAGACCATGCCCCTAAGGACTGTGGAACTAGCTTTTTATAATCCTGGTCAGTGAATTTCATCCTTCATGTGGGTTTTGGCGTAGCTTACTTTTGGAAATATTTACATATCATCTCACATTAAAAAATAGCTGAAGACGCAAGATCTCCGATCAAATTTTCACTTAAACAGGTATGCACATATAGAGCTTTTTATATTTGTATGAATAAAAATATAAACACGCTATGTTGATTCATGAAGCACTCTTTTACAAACGCAAGAATTTCGGTGGATTGACATCTAAACAAAATACATTTCTACATATTTTAATTATATTTTCTTCGAAGTCTAGAAAATATGGTTATCCTTGCCAAAATAATTAGTTGTAGCAAATAGATACAACAATTGTGTATGTATTTTATTACTTGTAAATCGTCTGACTCTTTGGCTGCGTGTTTCTTTCGGTAATACAACACACCCGTTTCTGTGTACTCGTCACGAGTTTATTGTCACACCACTACATTCTTACTCATGTATTAAACTTTGTTGAAGCAGATCTTGTTTGTAGCTGTCAAGCTATCTATTATATAAAAGCACCTTTATGTGTGTGTGTGTGCGAGAGAAAGAGAAAGCGAGGGATGATTTCCTATTGATTCGGAAAGGGTTGAACTCATCTTTTTGAAAATTTACACGGATATAACTAATTTTTTCTTAAAGTGTTCTTAAGTAGGTTTTGTGTCAGAAGTCGTTTGAAAGTCATAAAAAAATTGAAACTTTATGCAACCTAATATCACAAGTGCATTTGAGAAGTTCTATCATTGCACAAACAGAATGGTCTTACGTATAGAATCAAATTTAGATTCTTTTATTAGGCATGTTTCTATTAAAGCGTAATTGGACAATGATACTTGAGTTGCGTATGTTTAACTTAAATGCATGTAAAATAATTTCATGAAATCAACCGTCATTTTTTGATAAGGCAGGGTGCGTTCGGATTGCATGTTTTTGATACTTGACGTTTGCATTTTAAACTTTTAGTGATTACACATAATTTTATGAAATCAATACTAGATTATTTACAGTGCAGTGTAGATTACAATGTAATTTTGACTAAGTTTATACAAAGAGTTATGTGAACTTTTTGCCAGTACAATTTGACTGGACTCCTATTCTAAAGCAGGCAATAAATCGAACTGATTAAAAACTGGAGGATTTCAATGATATTAATGTCAATAAAATTTGGAGAAGAAGAGGCATTAAATCTTGAACAACATCGGATTTCGGCGCGAGTTATTGTATATGTAAAGTGTATATTCATAGAGAACGTACTCATATACACGTACGTTTTATTGTGATTCTAAATTATGCCTCAGATATTAGCCTGTATCTATACGATTAATAAAATTCTAAATGTTTATTTATTTATGTGTGCATATATATATATATATATATATATATATATATATATATATATATATATATATATATATATATATATCAATAACACTTTCGAACGGATGCACTGAATTGAAAAATCTTTTTTTGCCTTGAAAAGTTGCTCCCTGGATTGTCCTTATACTTATATGGTTCGTAACGAACAACGGCGAGTCTACAGAAATGCGGGAATAAGGGCTTTTGGGCCGTTTCGTGCAATTGTCGAAAAAGTTACCTGGCCATGTCAACGGAATTTATCACTGTCTCTATGCAGTGGCGGTAACATCTTTTGGCATATGGGCTGGATTTGTGGCGCAATGGATAACGCTTCTGACTAAGGATCAGAAAATTCCAGGTTCGAATCCTGTCAAGTTCGTAATAATTTTAACCATCATTTCATCCAATGTTTACTCATTATCCTTACACCTAGTTATGTTATTTTTGTTTTTTCACTGATTTTGTTTTGTGTATATGGGAATTTTCCATACTTCGAGTTCACAAGCTAAGCGTTGGTGGTGAAACAATGTTGAGTGTACTTGATTTGGAGCGTACTCGCTTTTGTGTTTTACTCCGCGTTGTTGGTTGTTGTTGTTTTACGGCATATCAAACCTTTTCAGGTTATTTAATGGCGAATCCAGTGATTTTGAAAAGCAATTTTTTTTATAGAGTATATATTTTTTAAAAGTTGGTTTCTATTCAATTCATAGTTGGGACCCTATCAGGTACTACCAGTCCGGGTCAGAGTGAACCTGAGAGTAATGGCAATTAAAAGGTGGCTCCACACTCCCCAAAGCCCGCAAGCTAGGGCCTTACCATCGGATATACTTTAAGATTATATCAAGGACCGACTCGGCGTTGTGTGTGCCGACGCGGTGCAGCCGGTAGTTTAAAATATATCTCATTTAAAATTGATTTTTTTTTAATATTCAAACTTTTCACTAGTTAAACCATATTACAATATATATATATATATATATATATATATATATATATATATATATATATATATATATTGCTATGCAAGCACTTTTCAGAAAACACTTTCTGTGTGTGGCATTTTACAAAAAAAAAAAAAAAACATTTCGTTCACATTTTATTCGCATCGTTATTTGCCCTTAATTTCGACTCTCAACTGAATCAAATCATAGCATTCACGATGTGAGTTGTTTTCCTCGGTTTGCTACGAGATATCAGTGGCAGTGTATTCGCATCGTGTGAAAGTTACAGCCGAGCTTCCATGGGGAATAGATAATGGAAATCACATACACATCTTTACAAGTGATGGATGATGATTAAGACGAAGGGAGAATGCTTACATAAGTATGCTATGTACGAATTAGACCGCATGAGAAAACAGGACAAATGACGGTGGTAATATTTGTCAGAAACCAAAAACGGAAAAAGCAAATGGGACTCTTATTTTGTATGCCCGCACTATGCCGCTTTGAAATTTAATGAGACGTAATGATATAGAAATGAACCTCGTGTTGCGCGATTTATTTATTGGACGGAAATCTTTAGAAACGAATACCTTAGATTGGAAAGTAAATGACTGAAAACTAATACGAAATTGGAAGATGACGAGTATGTTGTGATATCATAACATATATGAGCCTATATAAATACTTAATGATATTATGTATTGGACGAATATAAAGTAGTAAAATATGTTGCCTATATATTTTATATATATGCAACATATTTTACCACTTTTTGTATACTTATTTTTACAACACGTATTAACATATACGCGTGTTATTGCACTTTCGTATTACTTATTTATTTTCAGACGACGACTGTTTCAGGAATGATACATAAACATTTGTGTAGATTATCTTTCATAATATAACTCATACCACTAAACACACACACACGCGTACACACACAAACACACACCCACGCACACGCACACACACAGACATATATATATGTATACTAGCATGGGTACCCAGCGTTGTCTGGGTTGTCATGAAGTTCTGTTTGAAACACACCTGTATACTAATCATTTTCATCATGGACAACGTGGACGCCCCAAAAACAAAAATAAAAGAACGGATGAAAACATGTAAATGTAATATCCCCCAAAAAGTAGTACGTGATACCTTCTCCACCAGATATTTCAGAAGAAGGGCTACAAAGAGAAGAAACTATTCTCCGGATATTGAGCACTGGAAACACCCTCTCCCTGTAAAGAAAAGATAATTAAAAATAAATCATTACAACTTTTGTTTCAAGACAAATAGCAGAGAATGCCAGTGCGATTGCAAAAACAAAGAAAAAAATAATCTCCCAAAAATGAATTCCAAAACAATTAAATTACATTTTTCGTCATTTTATATTTCTAATGTAACCCCCCGCCCTAAAAATTGAATTTGTCATATTTTGGTGTTAGTTCTGTTTACAAAATTGTTAGGTAAAGTACAGAATGGTTTCATAAAAAATAATTAAATTTATCGTTATTTCATGTTTCAAATGTAATTCCTGCCCCCCACCACAAAAAACTAAAAGTTTTTGTATTTGTCATGTTTTGTCCTCACCCTCGATCGCCAAACTTCAAAAAATGCTAGAGATTACATGTCTGGTTGAACGCTTTTTGGCCAAAAAGCGGGTGCTCATTTTACGTTAAATTTATATAGAAAAGTTATCCCCCACGCTAAAATGTTAATTTTTTTCAAAATTTCTGCATTCATATTATTTATAAAGACTGCTTAAACGTATTAGGCCACTAAAAACCAAGTGTTAAATTTTTAAGTCAATGTCAAGTTTCTTTCCAACTCCCCCAAAACTTTAAAATGATGACTTCTACTGGTTTTCCGTGGTGCTGAAAACGAACATTACGTTTGAATCTGGGACAGATAAGTAGTTTTCATGATAAGAATAAATTACATTTTTCACTTTCCTATATAAATTTAACGTAAAATGAGCACCCACTTTTTGGTCACCTAGTAAATTTTTCACATCATAAAACAAATTTAACTGTGATATTCGTTTTCAGCACTCCCGAAAATTGGCGCTGTTTCTTTTTTACTAAGAGATGCGTTCATTTTTTTTATCTCATAATTTAGGACACTAAGTATGCTGTTAGTAAGTTTACGAAATCATACTTTTGTGTTTTGTTATTTTTTCATTATAGAACTTGTATAGTTGTTAACAGGTGCCTCTGCAGTTTAACCTTTCACAAAAAAAATATGTTTACATTAGGAGGCGATTAAGTACAGTACAGGAGCACCTGGTAAAAACTATACAAATTCTATAATTGAATACCCACCTCAAAAATATATATATAATTGTAAACCGCTCGTGTAAGCTTACTGACAGCATTATTTATGTTCTAAATTATGAAAACATAAACGAATATCTTAGTAAAAAAACAGTGCTGGTTTACGGTGGCCCTGAAAAATAATATCACAGTTAAATTAGTCTTATGATATGAAGAAATTATTAAGTGGTTAGAAAGTGAGTGCCCATTTTACGTTAAATTTATGTAGGAAAGTGATCCCCACTTTTTGAAAAAGTAATTTTTCATATTATGAAAACTACTTATCTGCCCCATATTTAAATGTGATATTCGTTTTCAACACGATCGAAAACCATGAAAAGTTGTAATTTTCAAGGTTTGTGAGGCGTTGGAAAGAAACTTGACCATTTTTTTCTCGGGGTTAAAGGACGCTGGGTCACGTCGTAAAAATTGAAAATTTTTAATTTAAGATATTAAATAAATTATAAAGAAATTCTGTTTCGCAGGCAATTAAACCCACTTGCTGTTGTATAGTTATTATAATAAATCCTGGGCAACACCGATTAAATTTTATAAACAAAAAAGCAGAGGATGATGGATTTGTTCAGATGTGTCTCTGACTAACTCTGCCCTCGTTAGGATGCAAGTAAATGAGGGCATTAATTTCAATTATTTTTCTCTAACAAATAAAAAAAAGGTTACTTAAAAATTAAGAAAAGGCGAAAAAAACTCCTCCGAATTAAAAATAAAAATAATAATTCAGCTTAGAATTATATTTCAAAATAAAAACAAATATTTAATAACGTGCTCCGTTTCAATTAAAGAATCACGATTATTTCCCCTTTTGGTTTTCTGGTTTTTGGTTTAAAATAAAACGGTTTCAGATTTCAGATAAAATCAGTTAAATCAAATATAACTTGGAATTTAAATAAACTAAATAATAGTTTTTAAATTAGTACAGTTTAAACAAAGCTATTATGTCGAATAAGTAATGTCATCGAGGTTATTATTTAAATAGATTTACTTTAATGTGATATGTTAATGACCGTAACTCAATAATGTAAATGTGGTTTGAAGAATGCTATATATTGAAAGTCCGTATACAATATAATGCCTCCTTTGACATAGGTATCCTATCATAGGACATTAATATTTTTTGACCAGGAGAGGTGTACACACATTTGGCCTTTATATTTCTTTGGACATTGGGAGTTGCACACACAAACACAAACACACACGAATGCTACTACTTTATATATATATATATATATATATATATATATATATATGGTCAAGTTCTTTTTTATTCTCTCTTCTCTGCTCTTGAGCACGTGGTACAATGGGGAAATAAGTGGCTAGTTACTTTTAATGCATCTAAAACCAAGTTTCTATCTTTGCATCGTTAACTTTACTATCCCTATCTGGCACCAATTGAAATGAATGTCTCTCATCTTGTGGACATAAGCTTATGGGCTTGACATTTACCCCTGATATGAAATGGAACACGTACATTAAATCCATTGGCAGGGTTGCTGATATAAATAGTGGGATCCTTCTATTGCTTCAGCAGATATCTCACTTCCGATGAAATTCTGTACCTATAAAAAAGCCAGGTACGTTCAAGAATGGAGTGCCGTTTTCGCATCTGGGCAGGAGCTACAAGAAATATTTTATCCTATCTTAATAGAATTCAAAACCGCCTCTGTAGCTTAGAGGCCGGTGTCCTTTTCTCTTCCCTGCAACCTCTTTCCCACGGAAGAGCCGTTGCGAGTCTGTATCTGCTTTAGCCTTATTTTCATGGAAAGCGAACAGTTGATCTCCAATCTATGCCCCCCTTGGAAAACTTTCACGAAAAACACGTCTAGCTGAAAACACTATCAATAATTTACCCCACTCTTTATCTGTGCCATAATCTAAACGTACATTCCATGAACAATGCTTCTTTCTTAGAACTGCACGCATGTGAAAATCTCATTAATCCTTATCCTCGAGTGGCCTCAGGGCCTTGATAAGTGATGCCTCCTATGCAAAAAAGTATATATATATATATATATATATATATATATATATATATATATGTGTGTGTGTGTGTGTATAATGCAGGGGGACCCAAAAAAACGGGCCCCAACTCTAATTAGGCCCCGTTTTTTAGTGGTTTATCCAAATTAAATGAAATTTAGTCATAACTAGTTTATTATATTCAAAGCATCACATCAAAATACTAGGGTCTTTTACTTTTTTTTTTTTCTCCGTTGACTGTAAAATACTCAAAAAAAAAAACAATTGAATGTCCTCTGTTTCTTTTTTGGGTAGCCCTGTAAAAGAACTTTGCTTGAATACTTGCCTGTAAATAAGTATGCTATTGTTGATATATAATATCAAATATGCAAACAGATCACTCAGTCGAAGATAGTGTTTTTTACAACTTCATCGAATTTACAATAAGGGAGTGAGAAAGTAGCAACACACGTTAGTGTACGTGCCCATAACACTACTGAAATTAAGAGAGCTGTGAGAGAAAGAAGATAACAAAATTCCAAGGCTTATGTGCGATATAAAAAAAGAAAACATGAAACTGAAGAAAATATTTATTATTGCAGTAATTATAGAAGCAAGTTACCCCATTATAAAGAATTTCAAAAACTGCTCGTCGAATATACTCGACCAACCAAGTGCAAGAGAATTACAAACAATCTCACTCAATCAACGGTTAGAGTTTAAAAATAAATTATTTGGGGGACTGAAATAGTACGTGAATATCTGTCACCCTGCATAATGCCCCATCTCCATGAATACAAAACGATTATAATATTAAACAGAAAGCTCAACATATATATATATATATATATATATATATATATATATATATATATATATTAAAAAGTGCAACTAAAAAAAAAACAAAAAAAACAGGCAAAACGACACACATATCCACAATCAGAATATATTTGTATATAAAATTAGGAGGCCGCCCCGCATATCCCGATTGAAAAATGAGCTTGAATATAATTTAATTTATGAAGATTTTGTATGAATTATTTTTTAGAGAAATTCTCTGTTGTAGATCAGTTTTTGTATGTTCTACTAATAGTAGTCTAAAATGTAAATAAAAAAATGACTTGAAATTATCAATGTGCAAGAAATAGCTAAAAAAAGAAGCAACTTTAACGTATAAATGTACACATTTACGCGGATGTCACAAAATACTCTGTATCGACATATGCTTGCAAATTTTGATCCCGTAGCAGCTACTTTTACCGGCTAAAACACATTAATGTATGAGAAATAGTAAAAACTAAACAGATTTTCACGTATCGTGTATTTGTACATGCGTACAACCGTCATGTAAGTCGACTTAGGGCTGCCAAATTTCATTTTTACTTTCTAATTTTGATCCCGTAGCAGCTATATGTCGACTAAATTCCAATAATAGTAAAATCAACATAAAGTGCATCTTTTACCACCACCCTCTCGCCGCTCTGTGGTTTAGATTAGGTGCAGTTTTCTAAACAGAGACAAACATATATACAAAGAGACATATAAACAGAAAGACTTTTGTATAAATTATATGTATGTATATATACACGTATGTATATGTGTATACACACACGCACACACACATACATACACACACACACACACACACACACACATATATATATATATATATATATATATTATGTGTGTGTGTGTCTGGGAGTGATGATGATGTGTGTGCTATGTTGATATGTTACTGCTGGAACTCTGAGATAATAATTGCAGTTAAAAATATCAGGTTACAAAGGCTTTGAGGAGATGAATAACATAATTCAATTGCATTATCTAAGAGAAAAAGTTAAGAGACTAAAAGATGTTTTGCCACACTTCAATTAATATGCCACCGGATATTAGTTTACCAAAGCATTGTCTTCAGTAAAATAGATTAATATATTTTAGAAAAGACTTAACGTCGAGGTTAAATAACCGAAATGATTGATGGAATTTAAAAAAAATGAATATATTATCACTTTCGCACATTGTACGTCTCTATTTTCCTATGTCGATCCATCTCACTTTTTGCCACACACGTGAAGACAGAGAAAGAGAAAATAAAATAAAGGCAAATAGAAAATAGATAGATCTACACGCGCGCACACACACACATACATACAGCCACACACACACACACACATAAATCGCGATATATCCAAACAGTCGTGCGATATGGACGAGTGGGTTAAGAGTTTGGACTCATTACCTTGAGTCGTAGAGGACGGAACACGTGTCAGTGGATAATTATATTTTTAAAACAGTACATGCATATATATATATATATATATATATATATATATATATATATATATTAGCAGGTTTCCTAGGACTGTCTGTTCGATAAATGTGTTTTAATATGATAGTCATATTATCACAGATTTAATATTTATTTTCATTATCTAATATTTGCAAGTTATTATATTTTACCCACTATATTATTAAGGTGATTAAAATGTGTGAAAAATATATAACTTAGATGCCATCAACTAGAATTGCAAATTTAGACTACATTTGGGACAAGGACAAATGCATATAAAAACGAATTAACACAATGAAACCTATATTTTATGTTTTCTATGTTGATTTTTTTCTATTTGACGCATTTATATATATTTTTAATTTTATAGCAAAAATCCGAATCGATTTTAGTCCGTTGTCCTGAATACCTTGATAATTCAAGTTTCAAATCTTCAGATAAAATATTGACAGACTAGTTCGGTAGATACGCGAGTTATAGATTTACTGTAAATACGCTCGCAAATGCTTTGGAATTATGCACAATGTAGAAAATATGCACGAATAAATCTGCGCATAATAATGATTGGAAACTTTTGCTTCATACTAAGAAAAAGGAAATAAAACAAACAGTGAGTTAATAACAATTTGATTTCAAAGGAATGTGCAAATTAGGTATTATTTTTTCATAATGGCTGGCATATTTCAAACTAAGTATATAAGGACCTTGTCTTCAGTTTTTACATAGAAAGGTGTGCCTTTAATATTAATATCAGGGCGACAAATAACTTAACTTTATATAAGTAAGGTTTGGAACGTAAAATTGTCTCCCTAAACAAGACGATATGATTCCATTTCTGCTTGATGAAAACTGTTTTTTTGTTGTTACAAACTATCTACTAGTTAGCACGATAGGTATACATCCCAAGAGCGATAGTAGCCTTCCATCATGTCTTAAAGTGAAACTATATTAAACGAACGAAATCATGCTGTATACCGATCAAGTTATAACAACAGGGCCATTGCCATCACCCTCAAAATGCATCGCTGGAATTCCACAGATAACAGGGACGTGCTCAACGTGATGTAAACAAAGTTTCTGATCACGGTTATAGTCTTTGCTGTGGTTTTAAGTGAGAACCACATCATTCCACATCATGCCACCTCATATCCTCGAAGTCGGTTTGAAAGTCAACATAAAAGTTTACCTGAATGTGCTGAAGAGTGTGGTGATTCTTTGGTGGAATCAGTAGTCCGCTGACAAATTGCGGGTGTAGCAGCAAGGCTCAACCCGGGTCTCCAAGTCCAAATAAATCTTCACTATCACCGTTCCGCTGGACTATCTCGTCTGGTCATACGTGGATAACAATAGTAACTTGATCTTCCAAACACCAAAGCCAGCCTGATCGCCACTATCTGCCAGGTATATGCCGAGCTCCCACCGCCGCTTGTAGAAAGGTATGCTTCCTGTTCCCGATCTGTATCAAAGCGGTGATTGAGGCTGAAGGCGGCTACAGTGAAGAGTTGTCAGCTCTACTACATATTCATGTAACCTGAAGTGATTTTGTTTTCAATAAAACTTTAAAAATATACTGTGGGTATATTTTTTAGGCGACACTTTTTTCGATTCACCTTGTATATGAATATATATTTTTGGTGCGTTCTTATTACATAAGTGCGTATGTGTGCCTAATTAAATATTTTCTATTTTTCATGCTAGCAATACGTTAAGACCCAAGAATTGCTATCAGATGTATTTTCACAATAAATTATTTTTTCCGACTATAATAATTACAACCATCCATAAAATGATCCAATATATTACCATTTTTCTTTCTTTACTTAACAAACTTAATGTTTTTAAAATACGTGTACCATTCGATAACGATGGCTTATATTTTTAACCGCGCACATTTACGACAGAAAGAGTAAAACAGTAAGTAACACTGTGATTACTAGCATAGAGTGAGATTGGAAGTCAGTTCGAACGCTTATTTTGTATTAATCGTATAGATAGTAATCTTTTGGCTATTGTCATTAGCGCACATATTTAGAATCAATGATTTTCAATCACACTTATACTCTTCACAATGACTCCAAAAAGTATAGCAAACCGAAAAAAAAAACTTGAATAACGATAATGCATATCAAGGACATAAAGTTTCGAAAAGTCGGTAAAATCAAAGCAGTATAGAAATTGATATCCGAAATGAACAATCTTCTAACCAGACTTAAAACGAATCTGCTAAGAAATTATACTTGTCAAAACAAAAATGACGAATATAACGGTACATGTAATTGATATATATATATATATATATATATATATATATATACATACACATATCAGCACATAGTAATGTTTCGCAGCTCATCAGTGCGGCTAGAAAAGCAACTGCTTCGAGCCAGGATCGAAACCTGACCGCTCAAATGACAGTCAACTCTTCTCACCATTGCGCTATACGGCTAATACTGAGTGAGTAATGAAGAAACGATGTTTTGACATTATATATATATATATATATATATATATATATATATATATATATATATATATTCATATATATATTCACAACGTGAGAGATTATATATAATAAATTCCACAGCAAACAATGTCGCAGCCCACAGGAACCATGACAATAAACGAACCGGAAGTCCAAGACTAAGATATATATATATATATATATATATATATATATATATATATATATATATACTAGCAAAAGTACCCGTCGTTGTTCGAAAACAGCATACAGATAATGGACTCTGATTTATGAAAGTATGATAGGTTATGAAAAGGAAGGGTTGTAAATTTGGGTTGAATTTGGTGGTATCAAAATCAAAGCAAAATATGGTGAAAGTAAAAATAAAAAAGATAAACACCATAATTTATTATACCATACCTGCTCACACTGAAACACTTAACACAATATTCTGTGGATCTATATTAAAAAAAAAAACCTTGTTAAACTTTGTGACATATACTTTACTCAATTGATATTGTCTTATATTTCGTTGATGTCTGATCGTCAAATGTTGTTAACGTCTCGTAAACTTCTAAAAATCAGACTTTTTTATTTCTTGATTTATACATATATTGGTGATAATAGAAAAACAAAAAAGCTGCTTATGATGTCTTCTGTTTATTTGTAAGTACAACCTTTCTTTTTTCGAATGACAGTTTGACAAGTTTTATGACTTGCATGACAGGTGTGTTGCTATCACTATATCGCTCTCTCGAGTCCGGACGCTTTCTCCGTCGATATATTCTATTTGCCCAGATGAGGTCAACATTTGAACCTGTAGTGTTGAAATGAGTGTCAGGGTTGCTTTCCAGGAATTTTAATTTCTAAAATTTTACCCCCTTTTTAACGTCCTCTTGTGGGTCTTGCATTTAGACTTGTGACCAACTTTTGTGTGCACCATTCACCGGGGATCTGGATTAGACAACATTTGTAACCAAAACTATTGGGAATTTCTCTAGTACTATTTTATGGCAACACTGCATTTAATATAAAACAAAACGCGCAGTCATTTTTCTCTGAATCAGATTTGATGCGTTCCATGCGGCCCATAGAAACGCCGGAAAAATATTGTTAAAACTTAATTGACTGATAACGGGTGTAAACGAACCCCCCACACACACACTCTCTCTCTCTTTCTCTCTCTCTCTTTCTCACTCTTTATTTCAAACAGTGACGCCCGTTATATACATAAACATGACAGACGATTACTAAAAAACAACCCGTCCGTACGAGGTTTGTGATATGAAAACGTTAATGGCTTTGTTCTTCTGTTTATTTTATTAATGTTTTTTCTTTAATATCCATTGTTTTTACTCGCATCGCTCTGATTGCTGTAACTTATTGACATTTATGTTTAATATGTATTCGGAAAAAGAACAAAACAAGGCACGCATTTAAACTGTTGTTACATCTATTTTACAACAGTGCTGCAGACAAAAGCAAGCATATACAACTTTGTTTTGTTATGCCTTTTTGTATTTGCCCTCTCGCCGGGAATAGCGACGCATCAACCATATCAACTAAGTATTTTTATAGATAGCAGCATGTACAACGATCTTATTGCATTGCACATCGAAGATTTTAAAGAAAGCACGAACTGTTTTAACCGAAGTACTTGCATAGTTATATAATATGAGCGAAACTACTTGCTAGAGTATTAAAACCGAGCGTGGCTGACTCTCAATTTGATTGCAAAGCGTCGTCACTCATTGGAGTAGCATGCTATTGTTTGCATTACTAACCCGGTTACACTAGGTAAGATTATGAGTTTGATAATAATCATGACACTACTGATATATTTTTTCCAGTAACATGTAGTCTTTCACAGGCTAACAGGCAAACTGGTAAAAAGACTGGTGGAAAATCCATATTTCAGAAATAGGACGTATCATCACCATATGGTTATATTAATTGGGAAAGAATATCAAAATTGAGAGAGCTCACCCTTGGAAATTTATCAGCGACGAAACAGAAAATTAATAATAAAAACAAGACTACAAGAAAATTAAGAAAAAAAATGGTAATATCAAATATTAAGATCAATCAAAATAGAAATAAAGGAATGCATTAAGGAAAACAATGAAAGGCAAGCTGAAAGGTCTGAAGCAAACGATAACGCATTTAATCAATATATAGTGGTATAACGTCAAGAACAATACAACAAAACAAAACTATTGCCAATAAAGTGCGCAAACAACGTTATGGGTAGAAATAACAGGAAAAAAAGCATTGAAATATAACTGAATATTTTCAGCAAATGCTGTAAGCAATGATGCTGAAAGCACCGTGAATACATTTCCCCTGGTATTATAGTTAAATTCTGTGGTTTAAAGTGCCATCCAGCATTTATAGTGGTAAAAGTGGTAATTAAATCGACACATTGCATACCAAATACGACCACTGAACAGACATCAAAGTACATTAGATGAAAGTTCATATGATACACAGCAGTTGTATTTTAGAAATTCTTGCGCAACAAAAATTGCTTCAAGAAAAGTGTAGAAAACTTTATCGTTTTTACTGATGCTCTTATTGTCTGTCCTACGGAAAACTTATATATATATATATATATATATATATATATATATATATATATATATATAAATATATATATATATATACTAGCAAAAGTACTCGTCGTTCACTGGGTTGAAAAAAACTACGATAAATGGACTCTGATTTATGAAAGTATGATAGGTTATGAAAAAGAAAGGGTTGTAAAGAGATAGCTTCGAATTTGGGGGTATCACAACAAAAGAAAAATATGAAAGTAAAAATAAAATAGATAAACCCCATAATTTATTATACCATACCTGTTCACACTGAAACACTTATCACAATATCATGTTGATCTATATTAAAAAAAACCTTGTTAAACTTTGTGACATATTTCCATTCTATGGAGGTCAGGTGCGAACGAACACCCCACAATTTTATTATACCATCCCTATTTAAGTTAAAATATACTTATCAATGTATTCTTATGTACATCTATATAAAAAACGTTTTTTTTTTTAATTTTAAATTTTTTATTTCCATACTTTGTGGACCAGGCGCGAACGCAGACCCCACAATTTTAAATAACCACCGTTCTGTCAGATCAAACATACCCATTCCAGTGTCTCGATACATCTTCTATCATTATATGTAATCAGTTATTTTTTTAAATAGTCAACCATACAGGAGCGTATTCGTGACCAGACACACACACACACATACACATATATTCAGCTTTATTTTATATATATATATATATATATATATATATATATCAAGAGAGAAAAAGAGAGAGAAAGGTATATATATATATATATATATAATCTTATACGTTTATCAACGTTTAGTCTATTCTTAGGACTTCTAGATCTCAAATGCTAAAAGAATTAACACAGAAAAACATTTATGAAAATGCAAACATATCTAATGCAGGTGCATATAGACTATCTCTATATAAAGTATTTTTCAGTCAGCACTCATGACAAACTCATAAAAATATATTTCCTTTTATCAATAAACACATTATAAATCAGAACCTGACTTTAGATACAGGTTAACAAATTGTAACTACAATCCATAATATATACAATTAATAAAAACTAGAAGGACCTGTGGAAAGTCAGCAGGGGCTGATTCACATGTAATAGATTGATGTTGGCATTCTGTTGATATTCACCGTAAATGGTGACGCTCTGACAATATCGTAGCTCTTGATACAACTGCAAAAGTATTTATCCAAGCTAGCAGGGACGCCTTCCGTAGTCAGGTCGTAAAATACTCTTTAATATATTTTAATTCTTGCAGATTTTGTATATATCATTATAGAGTTAATGTTCTGTCGATTTTGTATAGTATTAAGTTGCGATTTACAAAAATAATATAAAAAATAACATATTTATATGGTTTGGGTTTATCAGCTTGAATCGAAATCTAATCCCAAAATTATGAAAGAATTCTTGATTAAAATATTTATAAAAAATAGATTACTAAGGTGCCTTCAGCTAATATCGAAACCGAAACTAAGACTTATGAAGAATTCTTGATAAGATCTTAAAAAAGAGATTACAGGAGTGAAATTAACGATAATCGAACAAACAAACAAACCACATGAGGGATTCTTAATAAAATGTTTTATAAAAAAGCGATGATTCAAGCGCCATCAGTTATAATCTAAACCGAAACCAAAATTATGAACAATTCTTAGTAAAATTGTAGATAAAAAAATTAAATGACTGGAGTTCGATCAGCTATAATCGAAACCGTGCCAAAATTTATAAAGACTTCTTGGTAAAATTATTTATTGCAAGAAATTGAAAGCACATAACAATTAAACGACCCGGATTTAAGTGCGTCACATAAGATTACACACAGGCTATCGTATTATTAATAAAAAAGTAAAGCAATAAATGCACATAAACATAGAACTGCTCATTGTATTTCACATAATCCTGCTATATTCTGACCTATTACGACTACAGCCATTTCTAAATAGAAAAGAAACAGAACTACAGCGTTAAATTCCTATTTGAAAAAAAAAATAACGATTCCTTACAATAAATTGTAACGACTATTTTTTGTTCGAACATAGAAAAACCATCAAATTGTCATATCAAACACAAATTTTCAACTATTAAACTTGTATTTTATTTCTTCAAATTATTTATCCTGAAGTCTTGAAATGTAAACGAAATGCTGAAAAATACATAGCTAATTTTTTGTGTTTTCCATTTCATTGCTCCATCACGTTAGAATATTATTTCCATCACGTTAGAATATTATTTCCATAATTTTCAATACACACACACGCACGCACACACACACACGCATATATATATATATATATATATATATATATATATATATATAAAATAAATAAAGGTAACAATCCTTGACAGAGTTATAAACAAACTTCATACGCTAGTAGGTGATGCCCTTTCCTCTTCCCTGCAACTCTTTCCAGCAGAAGAGAGGATGCTACCCTGTCCTGATCAATAGTCATTTTCATTGCCTGAACGCCAATCTATACTCCCCTTACCAATCGTTCACTAAAAAAAACCCACTCGTCTAGCTAAAACCACAATCAATAATCCCCACCCTCTATCTATGCGTAAACCTAAATGTGTCGATAATAACAAAGCTACCTTTTCACTGCTCTGCATTCCAGCTGACTACAGTTTGGTTTACTCGAAGTTACACTTAAACAAATAGTTGAGCAACCACCCACTTAATTAATCAAATGATACCAATTTCGAATACTAACGATTACTCCGCTTTTCCTCTCATGACTGCCGTACACGCATTAAAATTCATCTTTAAATAGCCTCCCGGCTTTGATAAGTTTTGCCTACGTGATTAGTACATGACACCGGCTGAAAAATCTTTTCGGGTTTATATATCTTTCATACCTGAGTATGAGATTGTACATTCAAAACAGGTGTATCATGATTTTATCTTTATTAGTGTAATGTAATGTGGCTCAAAACAAGTCATATCAATACTGAGAAGAAGTATCGACCTATGAAAGCCCTCATAAAATAAATAATTTTGATCAGTTAGTTTAAATCCATAGAACAAAATTATTACGTCTGGCATATCTAGTTGGGAAATTGTGTAATGGATATCCTTTGGAAAAAAAGTAAAAAAAATATTTAATGCTTGTTTCAATGTGATCATTGTGATTCTGAAATTGTTGATTCAGGAAAAAAAACTTTCCTCGCTTAAGAACATATACAGCAAGTTAATTAATAAACGATACGAATATTTGTTTAAAGTATAACTTTTGAGTTTCCGGTGTCGCGCAGGATGACTAATATTTTTAGCACATTTAATAAAATTTTAACTTAAATGAAGATTAATTAATCCCAGTGTATCTGGGTGGGGGGGGGCGAGTTTTTAGTAGATCAATTTTTTGTAGTTATTTAAAGTCAAAATAGGATTATTAATATTTTAAACCACAAAGAATGCGTAGTATTTGTTCTGATATGACTCGTTATCTGATCTGTTAACGATAGAACATTGTTCTATCTCGATGCTATTTTTGTCTTATACGGAATACTTTGAGTCTAGGTGCTTTATTTCCTCTTTATATTAAAACAACCTTATGGTAGCTCTTTACACGTTATATAATGCCGTCATATAATATATTATCTGAAGGATCATCAGCTGGTTATTTTTACGGTATACCAAATTTATCAAACTTATTTATTACAAATAATTATAAGTAATTGATTTGTATTATGTGTTTACGTCATATCGTTTTGTGTGGTTGAGGATAATTACAATAACATTGTATATCGAGATTCCGATCGAATTTCTGTATTTATAATTGTAAAGATACCAATAAGAGCTTGTTAATGAAAAAGTAAGTAATTGATTTTAACATTCATAATGGTAATAAACTTTGATTGCGTATTTGAACAGGAACCGAATGCATCTAAATATTAAGTAGTCCTATCTATTTATCTATCTATCTATCTATCTATCTATTTATCTATCTATCTCTATATATATATATTATGCAATGATTTATATATATATATATGTTAATTTATATATGTTTTATTTAATTTTTAATTACAATGTAAGTAAAATTAAAATCAAAGTATACGAATATCTTGTTTAGTATTGATATTGAACACTCTTGTATAAACATCGTTAAATTCATTAGATGCTTTTCTTCTGAATAATATTAACCCGAAATAATTATATATATATATATATATATATATATATATATATATATATATATATATATATGATTAGATGTATAAAACATATTTTTACATATAAACTATGTGTTCCTTATTTGAGGGACGTATGATAGTTTCATTGCAGTGGATCTGCATTTTGAACACTTTTAAAAATCCCAACAAACTAATAGCGACTTATAAAATAAAATAAAATAAAATCGAGGATGAGAAACCAACGGAATTTGTTTTGGTGTTTATTTTGAAGAAAGTACAGTTATAATGAATATGTGTTGTAATCGTTGTTTAATATATTTATATTTATATAATCATTAAAACCAGACGCAGGATGAATTGTCGTTTTTAATAAAAGTGTTGAAATGTATGTGAAGTGGTGCGCGGTGTAATATTTTGAGTAACGATTGGATTAGATTGAATTCCCGTTTTGTAAGTGGTACGTGAGTAATGATTCTTTTAAAAATATAGACGGGTCTATATAAATGTGTCCCGATGGTAGTAATTGTGGATTCTTACCTAGGTTGTTTAAACTGGGGTACTATTATTGGTGGGAGAAAATTCAAACTTAAAAGTAGCTCAGAAAATGTAGTAGAACAGATGTTTAGTAAACAATGAAATTTAACGAGGTTATACAAGAGTTATTAATATCAAAGTAGAGCAGTGTATAAAACAAACCTAAGTAAAATTCTCAAATCTTAGTAAGCTACTCTTCCCCTACAACCTATCTTCCCCAAAACATTTAATAAAACACTGTTAAATTAAGATACAGTTGCAGCAATGACTTGGAAAAAATAATTAAAAAAAGATGCAATAAAATGTTAAATGCTAAAACAGAATGTAACCGGAAAAATAAATACATGTAGTATTATAGATAAATCTAATTGTCCTCTGGCAACACCTGTTATATACCTAGCTAATTGTAAAGCAAAGGAAGGCCTTGTCACTAACAAATTCTATGGAGGTCAAACTGGCAATAATTCAAACAAATATACACCGACCATAAAAGTTCCTTAATGAATCTAAAGTATAGTTATAAAACATTATTGGCTTGATGTTATAATGAGTTAATAAGAAAAAACAATTAACACTAATTGTTTACTGGAAAATCTTGATAAAAAAAAACTTGTCAATAATGTAATTCCCCTTATCACTTTTGTTTTAATGAAAAACATTTTATCACTAAATTTAAAGTTAAACTCTTTAATAAAAACAAGAAATGGCAATAATTGTAGACATTACAGATCACACCTTTTTAATTACTTACATACTCCTTCCCTTTCGGTACCTATTAAACTCACCCCTAAGACTACATATAATAAAAGTCCACAGAAATGAACCTTAACTTTAATCTCCACAAAATTAAATATTGGCTAGTTTATTACACCACTGCTCCGGAAATCAATCTATATGACTATACCACTTACTTCACAGCAATTTCCCTTAATACTCTATTTATTTATCTATTAATTAATCCACTTGGAATATATATGTAAGTTATATCACATATAAAGTCTTCTTCAAAGTTTTTATTGATATTCCTTTTAATAGAAATATTTGACAAGGTTAATATTATCTGTATGTGTTGTGTTTATGTCCTTGTTTCAACTCTTATGCTACAGAAATGCCATAACCTTTAATCGGACTTAGCCGAACAAATAAAACGGGCTCAATAATTAGCCTAAACTAAAACTTTAATTTTTACTTTTTTTTTCTAATTGAAATCAATAGAATCCTCTCTTATATTAAAGCACTCTCAACCATAACTTTTTAAATCGCGAAACTTTGTCTAGTTTTAGTTATGGGATAGATAAACGAATAAATATAGGGGGACCTAGTCTTGAAAGCCGATTTATCAGAATTTTTTGTAGGTTTCCGAATAATTTTGATTGTATTTGAAAGATTAAGAACTAAATTTAATTTCCCAAATAAAAAAATATTTGTACAAGTTACAAAAATAAAATTAAGAAAAATGTTTTCACTGCGAGATATACAATTCAGATACATTTTTAAGTTAAATAAATACATTGTAAAAATTAGAGATAAATATTAGTTTACTGGGTCTATTTCAAGGATAATTAATCCTTATCCTAAGATATTGAATTAAATAAAAACAAGCACCTTGTTTGCACATAAAATAGCTGAATAAGTCCCAAAACCGAATGTTTTTGCCGTTCAGAACCACAACAAACCATACTTTTGGCAATACAGATTATACAGAGGCCCAAAATCTGACACCGTCGAAGAGATGTCTGAGAATGGCGCCATGTAATTAAAAGGAAGGAGGGGTGCTGGGGTTTATCGCTAGTCAGAAATTCGTACATTTCTATTGTAAATGTTTGTATAAATTTTACCATTTTTTTTATTTTTTTTTTTCTATGTTCCTGTTTTTATATTATATATTTTGTTAAATTATTAGCCAATATTATGTAAAAAAATTATGTTACGCTAAAAGTTTCACATTCCTTTTTTTACATGGAAGTCCCCACTTATCAAGGCCCGGAAGCCACTCGGGGATAAGGGTTATTGCGTGTACAGTAATCAATGGGATAGTATCTTAGTAATCGTTTGTATTGGAGATTTGATAAAGTGTCTTACTTAAGGAGGCGGTTCACCAGGAATTTGTTTATGTTTGACTTGAAGACATCCAAGTTGTAGTCAGGTGGGAAACAGGCAGACGAAAGAGAATTCCACTGGCGTGCACTTCTAAGAAAGAAGATTTGTTTATGGAAGCTACATTTTGGCTTTGGCACAGTTGAAGTGTGGGGAAAATTTTTGACAGTGGTTTCAGCTAGACGGGTGTTTATCATGAAAGATTGGCGAGGGGGGACAAGGGACTTGAGCTCAGACGAGCACTTGCCATGGAAATAACGATAAAACAAGCCAGGCTCGCAACGTCTCTTCTGTGCGAGAGAGGTTGCACAGAAGAGAAAAGGGCATCCCCCACTAAGTCAGGAAGTCTATTTTGTACTCTGTCAAGGTAGAATAGCTGTTTTTAGCAGCTCCTATCCAGATTTGGCAGCAGTACTCTATACTTGGACGTACTTGGCTTTTATATAGATAGAGAATTGCATCGGAAGTGAAATATCTTCTGGAGCGGTAGAAGAATCCTGCCATTTTTCCAGCGATCTTGGCCATTGACATTATGTACGTGTTCGATTTCACGTCAGGAGCAAAGGTCAAGCACAGAAGCTTGTCAAAAAATTGGAGCCTCCTCTAGACGAGAACCATCCATTTCAATTGATGTCAGATGGTGATCAGAGCTTTGATGATGTAAAGATAGGAGCCTTGTTTTAGATGCAGTAAATGTAACCAGCCACCTCTTCCCCCACTGTACCGTGCGCTCAAGATCAGAGGAGAGAGAATCAGAGAGAACTTTGTCATTTACGCCTTTTGATGTGTTGCCACAGACGGTCGTGTCATCAGTATAGATGTCAACGAATGATTTAAGTATGTATTTTGGGAGATCATTGATGTAGATCAGGTAGAGACTTGGGCCCAGGATGGACTCCTGAGGTACTCCAGCGTTATACTCTGGGGCATCTGATTTCTGCCCATCAACCACTACTCTTATGTGCCTATCAGAGAGAAATGATTTAATAATAAAGAAAACATTTCCAGTTATACCGTAGCTGGAAATCTTGTGAAGTAAGCCTTTATGCCATACCTTATCGAAGGCCTTTGATATGTAAATAGCAATTGCACTAGAAAGAAAGCCTTTGTCGAGAAATTCACTAATCATTTAAAATATAACCGTTAGCACATTTGCTGTAGATCTGGCAGAACGGAAACCGTATTGCATGCCACTAAGAAGCTATTTTTTGTTTAAACAAAATGATACATTTTTACTAAGATCTAAATAAAAATAATTCGTCCATTATCTACTGGGATTAATAATTGATAAATACTGAAACTCTGATTTAAATTGATTAATTTCCTGATTTTTGGTGAAATTTTAAGTAAAGGGAAAGATCAAAATGTTTATACATTTTAAGCGTCGGCATTCATTTTGCACGTACCTAACAAGTTTCAACCTCTCATGACCACCAAGTGCATTATGAATTACAAAATAACAGATATGCACGTTATTTAACATAAACTTAAATACTATTCTAACATATTTTTATTTGAATTTGCTGCAAATGAATAAAAAACATAATGTGTGCATGTACACACACTTACCCACATACATACATACATTCTTTTCCTTTCCCTTTTCTTCTTTCTTTTTTCTTTTCTTCTTTTTCCATTGCTTCTTTTCCTTTTCTTCCACATCTCCTAACCTCTTCACTGATGTGCATAGAGGTGGTAGTAGCGAAGCGGGGAAATACAAAAGGGCATTAGAAGTCGTACATTTTATAAACCACATAAAAATATCGTCCAATTAAAATCATTTTTATAACTGAATAACCCCGATTACATTTGAACCCCTTTAAGCATACATATGTCAAATGCACATTCCCTTATGGTTGAACCTACACACACTAGTATGTTTAAGAGTAAAGGCGGCCATCACACACGCATAAGAGTGCCTTTCTTTCTAATCTTCTATTACATTTATCTCGGTCCTTATCTCTCCTACAATTTCCCATTTATTCCAATATCTAACCACAGACTAAAATCCGCATCCCTTTTCGGTTTCGTTTAGAGTAAATCGTTAAGTAGATCTTATATTTTACGACATTTGCCGAAACCTTCTGATATTAACTCAATTTGACGCGACAGACCTGACATTGCAAACTTAGCTTTTTGATTAGCTCTATCGCCTGAAGAGATCTCAAGTTACTGGTAACAAGCTGGTCGAAACATGGACATGACTGTAGCAACACAAAACTGCCGTAAATGTAATGCCGTATTATAACACGCAAACTCATTATGTGTACGAATTTACTGGTAGAGCATCACATAGTGCAAATGGAGCACTAATAAATGTTAATAAGCTATGTAAATGATAGTTTTTGTTTACACAGAAGATGCAATATAAGATTTGCATCGTTCAAAAAACAAACAGTAGAGCGTGTATGTCATGTACTTTGAGAGGTCGCCAGAAATGTTTCTTTTTCTGCAAATTAAATTATGCAGTTGTTGCAAACCCGTCTTTAATCTAAGACATACCAGAACTAATCTTCCATTACAAAGATTGCGCGTGGAGAATGTGTAGCTAAAGGTTTTCAATATATCTCATCATGATGAATCACGAGGTTATATCAAAATACTAACGATATTCTTAATCTTGCGACACCCCCTTGATGTTACACTATTATTCTCGCTCTTAAAATTATGTTGCTATACAAGTAAATATAGGAATTTTCATTTTGTTCTAAAACTACATGCAGATTTTAAATTTGATGAAAATACTTACACGTTTAATAAAAAATATTACACTAAATACATATAAAAGGTTGTAACATTCACTTTTCTATACATTTGGCTGGTACAAATATGTGTAATCAGTAGTTTAATAAAGTTATTACAGTTCAATAAAGTTATTATAGTTTAATAAAGTCATTATATCAAATTGTCTTCAAAGTATGCTTGCCTCTGTTAGGGACACAATTTTGGGGCCAGGTTTTTTTCTTCGTTTTTCGTATAGTTTTCTTCTTTGCCCTATGCAGCAAAACCTTTACATTGCTTGACTATTTGTCACAACACTTGCTCAAAACATCGGTCATCGTATAACTTTGTAATGATTTAATTTTGGGATACATACATCTAATTTCAAGATCAAAGTCATAGGTAATACGGAAGTAAATCTATCTGCGGTATTGCAATACAATTCATCGTAAAGGCTGTTACAAATCCACAATGTTATATGCAATGAAAGCCGGCATATAATGTTATTGATCTTTACTTTTAACTGACCTCATATATTATGATAAAATTTAAAGTTCTGCTTTTTTTTTTCTAATTCAAGATATGTATCTAATTGTTTTGTTTTTTTAACAATAACCACCATATAACATTTAAGCTCACCGGATAAATGTTTTTTTTCATATCAAAATTTTAATAGATAAAATTGCTAAGTTCTTTCTATTATATTGGCTTAAATAAACGTTAGCTCATGCATCTGACAATGTATGCAGCAATTAATTTTGTTCTTGTTTACACTGTGTTGAAATTACTAATGCGTCAAGTTATAATGAATAACCACAATTTTAATAAACACATGCATATTGACAGATTTATGATCATAGTCAATTACGACGATGAAACGCAGTTATGACTAGGACTAGGGTAACAGCATATTCTTTTCATTGTTTTAACCTGAGTGTGTATCCGTTGGTATTTTATATGCTTTTATATAGAGTGATGTAGTTCCCGGTTTATTAACTGTGTCTGTGTCGTATATGTACTCGAGAGTAAGCACAATGAAAGAAATATGCTGTTGTCACAGTCCTAGTTATGGCATAATTTATTATTAGTTTTCATCCGTTTTAATCAACCAGAAAATATGGTACGATGTAAAACGTATAAAACAATGGACTTGCAATATTTTTTTCGAAATGAAATCAGTAAAAAAAGGTTAATATCCCGAAAAAATAACAATAGAGTACCGCATAAGTATTATATGTATGCATGAAATGATCAGGAAATAAAATTATCATGTAAGGAAATGATAGATATAAAAACCATGTTTTATGTTAAAAAAATTAATTCTTTTCAAATGGAGACAAAGAATATGTATCGCCACGTGATAGAATATTTCCGGTACTGATCGTTTAAAGACGAAACGAAGTGTACTATAAAGAATCGTCTACACATAACTTCTTAGCAAGAGTGCTGAGGTTTTTCATACGAAGAAATATGCCATTTAAGCATTAATTGTCTTAAAGATTCTTCATATACCGCAACGAAACATCAGAGTAAAGATTTTAAATAGATATTAAAACAACCGGAAAGAGGTCTATATGCTGTAAAACAACCAGAAGAGAGATTACTTCTTTTATGGATAAATCATATAAACACGTCCACATCTGTATAATATTCACAAAAAACTGATTTTTTCACAGGTATTATTCGTCAGCAGTAGATAATTAATATCTGCCTATGAGAGATGGCAGCATTGATTATTTTAACTCATAAGTTATGTTTGATTCTAATGCAGATATTGTTCAAATCTAATAAATTTGTGCATACATTTTTTTTCTGGCGGCTCATCACTTATCAAACTTCTGGGTCTATTGGATATAACGGTAAAAACATTGACATGATAATTGCTGTGATTAGACGAACAGAAACAATGTGTGAAATTACAGCAGATTACTACTCGTGTTCATCTATACCAAAAGCAGATGGGCAAACTTTTTGAGGGTGTCTTGTGCTTGTCGATCTTAAGAATATTGCTGTGCTCTTCAAGGAAGTTAACTTTCCGAAGCATGACTTTTACACCCTTTAAGAAAATGTTTTTTTATTTTGTGTATATTTATTATGTACTATCAGAACCTGTAGAAATTCTACAGGCGATTCATTCGTATATAATATATTGATGATGGCATTCTGCAGATGTTCAGTACAAATGGAGACGCTCTGATATTATTGTAGCTTTTTTAAACTGAAACAGTATTTATCTAAGCTAACACGAATGCCCGGCTAAGCCCGTTTGAAAAGTACGCTTAAATATGATATTTTAATTCTTGCAGATTTCGTATATATTATTATAGAGTTAATGTTCTATATATTTTTATATATTATAAAGTTGCAATTTAAAATATATATATATATATATATATATATATTCTTATGGCTAGGCTGCATTAGCGTGAATCGAAACCGAAATGAAAACTGATGAATATATATATATATATATATATATATATATATATATATATGTATGTATGCATAATTTAATTTCCTTCAGCCATAGTCTAAACCGAAACCAAGATTTATCAACGATTGTTGATAAAATTATAATAAAAAAGAAACGTATTAAGTGCCATCAGCTATAATCGAAATCGAAACCAAAACGTATGAAGAATTTTTAGCAAAAATTTTTATGACAAGAAATGGAAGTATAAACAATTAAAAGAGTCGGATGTAAACATAACACAGGAAATAACGCAAATGCTATTGTATCCATATATTGTTAATCTGAGCCGCCATTATTTTGATAAGCTATTGGTCATGCAAATACAATTTATCTTCGGAAGTAGTACTCTACCCGGGCGCTGTTTTCCAATCCCAACTTTTGTCATTGAAGCTAATCGTTCCAATGATGAGGGATACGACTGAGTCGACAGGAACGTGTTTACATTAGACATGATATCGACCGTGCATTAGTCGATTGTGTACCAAATGTGTACGAGGTAACGTCTTGTATCGCTGCCGTTTATTTTAAAAAAACGATAGCAGCAGCAAACATTCAAGTACAATTGGCTCCGCCGAGAAAGAAAATACCGTGACAGTTCGTATACCAATTAAGACGTTGGCAATAAATCATACACTAACACCGTTTCCCGCTGTGTAAACAGGAAACAATGAAAGAAAGATGGCGATCTATTTGATTGTGCATCTGTGAATTGGGTGAAGGTTTTGTAGAAACAAATATTTTTCCGTTTTTACTACTGATAATTCAATAACATCGGGACGTGTTTACAAACATATAAAACAAAAGATAAACACTCGTAATACCTTACACTTATATTGCATCAGTCTGTGAAACACAATACCAGGACACTGCACCGAGCTGATTAAACATAGTTGTTTCCTTTTTTGTTCAGTCAAATGTTATCAATTCCTTCTTTTATCCTCACTTGGCATTTGTATTAAACGAATAATTAGTCATAAGTATTCCCAGTTCTATATTTAAAAAAAAGAAAAAAAAAAGAAAAAAAGAAAAAAAGAAAACAATAAAAAAATAATAAGCCTGGTAATTGTTTGTAAAAAAAAATCTGGATATAACGTATTTATTATACAAATTAGATCCGCCCTTGCATGAGATTGACTGACAATCAACGAATGTTTCACGTTACCATATTTTTATTGTTATCGAAAACAGTAGAATCATCCATCTTTCCATCGACTAGATTCATTGCCTGCTCAAGTTGGAGTCTCATCGATGTGTACCGACAGTAAGCTTCAATGTCTCTCCACGATGACTTAGTCAACAATACATTTAGTCTACGTTGCACTGTATAAACACCTACTCTTGACATTATTTTGTATACGTGATGGAACGATTAATTTATCGCTCTAAAAGAAAACAACATCATAGCTTTATTTTAAATCTTTTATTTCAATTCAGATAGCTTTATTATGTTGAAGAACTAACATTTTTTCAGTGTAGCTGCTATCAGCCTCAACCACCATCTCGATACAGGTATGTTGTAAAACTCTCCCCCCCCCATCTGAAACCATGGGACTACTCTGTTTGGTCATGCGGCGAGAATATGATCAACATGACCTCTTACAACACTAAAGCAAGCTTGATCGCAAACACCCGCCGATTATTCACCGAGCTTCCACGTGCGCCTGTGGAAAAAACATGCTTCCAGTTCCAGACCTGTACCGAGGCGGGAATTGAGGCTGAAGGCGGATACATTGGATAGATTTTAGTTCTACTACATAATTTATCTGAATTGATCTATTTAATAAAATATTTAAAATTATGCTGTAGTGTTGTTTTCTTAAGGAGGGACACGCTTATCGTTCTATCGTGTATAATGGTAAAAATAGGCATAAGTCAACGAAGGTACACAAGAAATAAAAAGCTTATAATTAAGAGATAAACTGCAACTCATGAAATTGTGCATTTTTCCATTCCTAAGTAACTGATTAACTAAATAAATAATTTCCAATTCACAGTATTTTTACTTAAAAATACAAAAACAATTTTAAAAAACTAGCTAGAACACACTTATTATGTGAAAAAATTTAACATAAACCATAAAAGTATATTAAATAGCAAATAATATATCAATTCATATTTTCAATAGCTGGGAATTCAAATAATGTGGACCCTAAACAATGAGTGAATTGAAGATATTACGAAAAGACATACAGTTCAGATAAGTAGACCCCTTTAGATGCTTGGAAAAGCGGAATAAAGGGCACAAGACTTATTATACATAGATTCAAAGATCGTGAAACGTAAATAAATAGGAAAAGGTACATAGCCATGGAATGGGTTGATTACAAGAAAGCGTATAACAGAATCCCACAGGCATGGACAATTGAATGCCCAAGAATGCACAAGATATCCGATAAGATTACTAATATAGTTACGAAAAGCAATAGAAACGTGTAGATTAGAACTTACAGCGTGATAGCAGTACATGGTAAGATAAGAATACGGATAGGCATCTTTCAAGGAAACCCGCTATCAGCACTCTTGTTTAACATAGCCATGATGCCACTAAACTACATGCTTGAGAGATGTAATGCTGGTTACAAGTTTACAGAGAAAGAACAAAGAATAACCTCCCTCATGTATATGAATGACTTGAGAAAGTTTGTCACAGGGACAAATGGGAAGGACAATCTGATTAACAGGATCAAATCAGAATATTCAGCCAGTAAACTGGAATCAAATTTTGAATGGAAAAAATGTGTATTGCTGCTAAATTTATAAAAAAGAAAAAAAAACTTTAGACAGTAGAAGTACGGAGATGCCCAATGAAGAGAAGGTGAGACACCTCGCTGAGAAGGACCTGTACAAATATCTAAGCCTGCTGGAATAACCCTATTAAATCTATAGAAATGAAAGAGAAGAGTAGAAAAAAAGTACACGAAAAGTAAGAGGAACCTATCGGGAGGAATACTATGCAGTCGAAGGTTAATAAAGGAATAAAACCCCGGGCAGTATAGTTAATAAGGCACACTAAAGCGTTAATATGATAGACTAATGACGAAATTAGACTTCTTGATAAAAACACGAGAAAACTAATGAAAATACACAGCGTATTACACACAAAATACGATACTGACTGATTCTATGTAAAATAGAAAGAAGGAAGCTGATAAAAGTAGAAGACTGTGTAGATGGCACAACTATATATCACAGCTAGTATTTTAGAAGTGTTTCAATATACGATCTGTAAACAGACACACGTAAAAACAACATATACCTGTAACAGAGATCGTATGGGCACGTGTTCAAATATCAGCGGAAGCTGGAAAAAGCTGGCTAGCGAAAATATTAGCAGCAGCAACCGTTAAAGCACGTTGCAAATTAGCAAGCGTGCGGGAACTTGCATCACAAGAAAAAGAGAGAAGATGCTCTACGTGATCGAGAGAGAATCGATGTGCTCTGGAAAAGATGACGTGGAAACACAGGTGTGCTAGAGCGCTGGGTGGCGCCAGGGACAAATGGCGGAAAGAAAGAGCCTTTTTAAAAAGCACATGTGTGTGCGAAAGAATTGGAAAATATAATGAGTGTGTTGTTTTGGGGGAACCACGAATAAATACATTTCATTTGCACTTAAAGAATTGACGAGCTCTTTTTATATGCTTATTCCTTTGCGATGGTGGATGACAGCGTGTGGATCAAGAGGTTTGAAGTGGAATCACATAGTTAAAAAGTAATGACCATGTTATAAATGTACTTTTATATAATCGGCACTCTCCATGCGGTTGTATAATGTTTTTCCATATGGTGTCCTAAACGGCTGCGTCGATTTTTCTAAAATCTCACAAAAATACACTTTTTTTTGTCTGAAAGTGTTCTGTAGTGTGGTATCAAAGTACCCTATATAAATATAAAGTTCCATAATAAGAGAAATCCTATTAAATTAGGAACAGTTCGATTTTGACCAAAGTTTACACTGATACAACCTAACAACAGAAGTAGATTTTATGAGTTTTGGTATCGTAAAATTAGGAAGGCACGGCGTATAAATCAACAATAAGTGCTTTGAGCAGACAGGGGCACGTTCAAATGAATGTTTCTGTTAAGTGCATTATTGACGTATGCCACTTAACTTTTAAATTTTAATTCAAGCTATCATATAAACATTCTTTTATAAAATCAACCATAGGTTCGGTACAGTGCTATATAAACTACAATAAATTGTGAACTAAACTTCTGGGTTAGGTATGTGAAGCTTATCACCGATTCAACGTAAATGGTACTCGATTTGAGCATGCAATTAATCTTTTTTTTAATGTGTAATTTCACTGATTTCAGTGTAAATAGAACTATTTGAAGTGTGGAACAGTCTTTAATGCTAATTCTATCCCGAGCACAATGCTAGTACTATATATATATATATATATATATATATATATATATATATATATATATATATATATATATATATACTAGCATGGGTGCCCGGCGTTGCCCAGGTATATGGAGATGTATGTTGAGCAAAAAAAAGTGGTCAATTTTGTTTAACTTTGACCCCTATTATGCCCCCTTAATTTTTTTTTGTTTGGGGCTCTAATCGAGTTAGTAAGTTATATCCATGTCCAATGAACCTATATCTAAAATTGCAAGTGTTTAGACCAAAAATTGTCGGAGGAAGTTGGTAGAGCTCTCAAAGGTAAAATCGTTGAACTTTTACCCCTTAATTGCCAAATTTCTTGACGAAAACCGATCACATCGATTTTTCCAAATCTCAGCACCCTGTATATCTAATTTCGAGTCTGAAGACTTAAAATTTACAGATTTATTGCGTAGGGAAATGTACACACACAGGCACACATATACACAGACATACAGACAGTTTCACTTTTATAGATATATAGATATATATATATATATATTTGCTCATCTGTCGTGTGTGTTGGATTTTTGTGTATATGTGTTTAAATTAATTTAATGGTGCCCATCAACGCCGTCGACATTATCATTGAGATTTTCTACCGTCTTAAACGGTAAATTGGAGATTTACACAAACACCTCTTCTCATTACTGTCTGTTTTACGTCTCGTATGTATTAAACTTGTTTTTATTTACTCATGATTAAATTAATTCGTTTGGACCTATTGTCACCGTCGTCATGGTCATTGGGGAATTCTGCCGCTTTGAGTGCTCCTTCAGTTTGATATTTGCACAAACACCGCAACTCATGACTGACTGTTTTACGTAACGTGTGGTTTGGATTTGTTTTTATTTATTCATTCTTCGGGCTCTGATGAACAGAGTGTGTCCGGCGCCGTATAAATGGACCCCCACTACCTTGTGGGCCAAGGTGCTGTAACCAAAGGCTAAGGGTGAGGTAATTCTGACAGAAATCCCCAAAGAAGTTTGGTTACTGTCAGCTGCGGCACGCATGGCCCACTGACGTGCCCAGCAACGTAAGTCCCAGATATAGAATTGGGTGGAGAGGGCTCCTGTAAGCCGTAGTGAAGGCAAAGTGTCTAGGAAAAGCAAATCTCTTATTAAAAAAACATGAAGCGGAAGAGAATACGCACATTAAGATGGTCTGCAGTGTGGCTTGTTGCTGGCTCTCTTGCTCTCGGTTGTTGCTGCATCACACGAGGGAGAGATTTAGTTGTCGTACAAAGCTAAAACTCTGTAATAACATATTTGTACAGATACTCCCTCAGACATTTGTCTACAAAATGTCCTCTGACGATGAAAAAGTTGAGATGCGTGTAGGCCTTGTAAGCTAGAAGCATATAATAACTGACGTGCCCATACGCAACAAAAACACTATCCTAATATAGATTTCGCAAAAATACTAAGGCGGTCCTGTGTTCGGTGGAGCTTTTTAGTGATTGAGTAGCCTTTTAAGGATCGCACTGCCCACCCAAGAATTTGGGAGGGGACAAGAAAATACGTCCTTAACAAAACTGCCTTTGACGTGCTGGTCAGGACCCCGCGGATAAAGGCTGTCTATATTAGCAGGAACTATATGCTAACTCTTACTTCGTCTGAAGACGATATTACTTCCTTTTATCATATGATTTGGTCTGTTATCATCAATTTGCCAAGTGCTGAGAGTGCTGAGAGTTTGGTAGTTCTTCGCGACTTCAATGCACGGGTGAAATCAGACAATGAGACTTGGTCTACGCTGGATCCATATGGCATTGGCAGAATCAATTCAAATTATATGCTGCTCCTCCATCTTTGCAGTGAACTTAATCTTGTTACTATCAACACGTTTTTCTCGTTAGAAAAACAAGGAGACCTGGTTCCTCTCCCAGTCTAAACATGGTCATTTGCTTCATTACATACTGTGTAGACGGGGTGATCTCGGTAATGTTTGTAAAGTTAGAGTAATGCGTGGTACCGACTGTGGTATTGATCATTTAATTGTCAGAGCTACACTCAAAATAACTATTTGCAAGACGTTTGCTTTCCATGGAGTCAAAGTTCCTAATCGTATTGATGTCTCTAAATTCAATGATCCATTCGTACGAAGCTCCTTGAAATCTGCTTTTAACAAGGTGGACGTATCAGATTGTGTTTGGAAGACAGTAAAAAATACAATGAACCGAAAAGGTGTTTAAACTCTTGGATTGAAGGTTCCTAGATATCGAGATTTTTTTGCTGATAACTCCAATCTAATTAACATTCACATTGATAAGAAGCGGAAAGCTTTATTGAAAATTCTCGACGTCACCTCTGAACAGGCCAACTTTCGCTGCCTACTTCTCTTCTATAGGGAGTGAGGTTCAGTGTTGTGTGCGCCAAATGAAAAAAAGGGGGTGGTCTGACCTCTCCAGGGAAATACAGACTGCCTACTATCATAATAATGTTATGACATGTTACGCTTTGCTTCGTAATGCCTATGTCCGAAATCCTCTAACTACACCACTACTAGCGAAGGATGGGAGACCCTTGCTTAAAACCTCAGATAAAATTATGAATCGATTGCATAAACACTTCCAGGATCTTTTTCACAACCCATCCAATGTTTATGTTGTCGCAATAGAAAGTATCCCTCAATTTTCCTTTCGTACGGAATGGATGCTGAGCCGACTCTCGTAGAAATAGTTGACTGCAGCAAACTGATACACTCGAAAAACACACCTGGGCGAAATGGGATTCATGTTGACCTGCAGAAACATAGTGGTATCAATCTACATTGTGCGGTCTACTCTTTGATACTGTCAGTATGGTAGGGTGACCCAGTTGTCCAATATTGGATAGATGCCATCCTGATTAGGTTGCACAAAGAAAAGGGTTCAAGGTATGATTGTGGAAATTATCACGATATCTCGCTACTGACTGCGGTTGAAAAGGTATTTTCATGGCTCTTGCGAGACCGATTAGAGAAGTATATCTGTCCTGACATCCTTCCGGAAACCCAGTCAGGTTTTAGAGATGGACGCGGGTCCATGGATATATTTTTTTTTCTGCTAGACAGCGTGTGCCCTTTTGACAGTTGTTTGTGGACTTAACCCAGGCGTTTGACACATTTATCCATGAGGACTTCTGGAAAGTACTCGAAAAAATTGTCTATACACCTGCTTTTATGGAAAAGTTCAAGCAACTTCATCATGGTATGAAAGGTTGCGTAACTTCAATTGTCGGCTCTCGGAAGAAATCCCTTATAAATAATGGAGTGAAGCAGGGTTATATGGGTGCACCAACATTGTTTTTGCTCTATATGATTGCTGTGCTCGGGTATGGTTTCCGCAATTGTGATATTGGTGTTTATATTAGATTCCGAAAGACTAGAAAGGTATTCAACCTCAAACAGTTCCAGCCCAAAACACCTGTATGTGATGAACTTGTTAGGGAACTGTTGTATGCTTATGATGCTGACCTGGTAACACCCTCCCCACTAGATAGGCAATTAGTGATGGATCTCTTCACGAATGTCTGTACCTGCTTCCGACTGAAAGTTAGCATTAAGAAAATATGTACTCCCACTCCTGGTGATCTGTATGTGGAACTGTATATGTCTGTGGAAAGCGACACATTTTTTGTTTACCTTGGTAGTACCTTGTCAAATGATGGCACTCTTGATGCGGTAATAAGAGAGGAATCAACAAAGCATCAGACGCATTTGGTAGGTTACAAAATAGCGTCTCGTCTGATGGTGATCTAACTCTGACAACTAAAATGCCAGTATATCAAACATGTGTAGTGCCATCCCTACTCTTTTCATCTGAAACATGGGCATTGTCCCGGTCATAGGTAGAACTGCCTCAGCCACATTCTTGGTTTTAAGTGGGATAGTTTTGTACATTATATGTATGATTCAAATAAGGGCAAAACAACCAGTCATGCTGATGTTGTTATTAAGAACCAGATGCGTGTGGCAAGATATTTTTATCCGGATTGATGACTGTCGACTCCCAAAACAGTTGTTTATGGTGAGCCTTTCTTGACAAACGATCCCAGAACAAGCCCCAAGAAACGCCTACGTGATAGCATCAGAAAGAGTCTTGTGAGATTTCATGATCCCGTTGAAAGATGGGAGCCCCTAGCGCATGATCGCAAGCAGTGGAAGGTACTGATATACAGATATACCGAGCGAAGCTCAAGAGAGCATGTAGTCCAAAGCAGTACTTGTTAACTACATGAAATGCACGATGATACGAGTTCACCGTCTTCAGTGTGATGTCTGCCTGAGGATGTGCAAATCGCTGGCAGGATTGAAAAGTTATCTTCGGGCAAATTGACCTTCAGTAACCAATGGAGTAACACTCGTCTGAGAAGACGTTGCAATCATATATATATATATATATATATATATATATATATATATATATATATATATATATATATATAGTGTCTAAAGAAGCTTTGAATAAAAAGATGCAAAAATAAAAAATAAAGAATGCAGTTTAGATTCCCGAAAGGAAAAAAATAATTATTTTAATTTATCGGAGACTAAGCATCTACATAATACGATTTCTACAAAGTTTATAATGATCAAAGAGAATTCATTTATATAGTAATGAGGAAAAAAGGCCTTAACTAACATAAGTCTTTAATTTTAAAACAGAATTTAACTACATAAGGATGAAGAGAGAAAACCTTTACTAAAATTCTGTAAATAGAAAACGGGGATCATCAGCTGCTTACCATGTAGCTGTTTCGGAGATTTAAATATATATATATATTTAAATATATATATATATATATATATATATATGAGCTATCTATTCTTATCTTCTATAACACTGAACACAACATCGGGTTTTACTGTTGACTGCTTTTTAAAGCTACAACCGACTCTTTTCTTTAATGCGTCTTCATTGATGATATAATTGGATGTCTACCCTATTTGTAAACTGATCATCTGATAGTCGATTTTGTTTTCATTTCCTTTACTAACTTCAATCTGCAACATTTTATCAGATATTCTTCGTATCGTCATCTATAGTTTAAGATCAATGAACATGTGTACATTGTTGCAATCTATGGCCGTACTCCAAGGAACAATCCTATTATATCTGCAACTTTTGCATTTATATTAACAAAGGCAACGACTGAAAGTCGGATACATGACGTATACACGTGATAGACGGAGAGTGTAGACGAAGGATTGATTGAAAGTGCGAGCGAGGGAAATGTAATTATGTGGAAGATAGATGGGATTCTGTATGATAACGAAAAGGCACTTAACAAAGAAACCATTATAATTATAAAGAAAAGGAAGATATAGATCTGAAGAGAATAACAAGAGTGAAAGAAAAAAATGAAGGAGAGAGGTGAATAGAAAAAAGATAGTGATGCAGAGAGATAGAGAGAGAAAGGTTACCGTCGTATGAAAGATGAACGGCACGAGAAAGACGAAATATGATGCTGCATTATCTGAAGAATGGCTACTAATAAAGAAAAATAATGCCAATAAAATTAACGATATAAAGGAAAATAGATATACACATATGTATATTTATGCGTGTATGTATATATATATATATATATATATATATATATATATATATATATATAGAGAGAGAGAGAGAGAGAGATACAGAGAGAGGTAGACAGACAGCTAGACAGACAGATGAATAAATAGATAAGGAGATGGATAAAATATACAAAAGAAAAATGCAATGGCTCCTATAGCTATTGGCATGATAAGCTTGCATCATCTTTGTTCAAATTGAGACATATTTATGTAATTAACATGGTTTAATTTATATATTAGGAGGAATGTACCAAAAGTAATCTCTGCTATTTTTATTCCGCTTGAATTAAGCAGAGGGGATTGCAAAGTGGATTTGTATAATCATTGAATCTAATCATTTATGACATGAATGTTTCATTTCTCCATCGCAGATACTGACGGCGTTAGACTTTATGATAGCAACTATCATCATATAAGCGCGTCAGAAGCAGAGTTGTGTCATTAAATCCATTCATACAAAAGAAAAGAAATACCAATTAACACTAATCATCACGTATTGACCGTTTCCGAAGCCAAGGCCGAGACATAGATTTGAGTGGCAATGCGCGTTCTGAATGTCCCTACACAAACACTACCTCATTGCTGGCAAAAGTACATCTATAATAATGGTGACTATGTAGAAAAAAATTATATGCATTAAATTTGCTAATTTAATGTTATTAGTCCTGTCTCCAATTGATCTTAGTTAACGCTCGTATATAGAAAGGTGTGCATATATATATATATATATATATATATATATATATATATATATATATATATATATACTAATAACAATTAACCATAGATAATTGCTATAAATAGATTATGTTAGTTTATTTAGCTCAAATAATGTATTGATCGCACTAGTTGTAGGTACTGAAAATCTGCACAGAATATTTTATATCACATTATGCGATTATTAGATACATCCAAAATATACATGCATTTTAATTTTTGTATTGTTTTTTATATTTGAAATACTATTGGTGTTATAAATACCGAAGTATAAGGTTGTATACTAAGTAGTAATGTTTCACAAATACCTAAGTTGCGCAGAAATCCACAGAGGTAATTTGTTTAATATCAGTGAGGGCTTCGTGTAGAACCAACCACACTTTTTGGTTTTACCGATAAACTGTTTCGGTTCAGCTGACTTCCACAGGACACAGTATACAGTAAACTGCAGGTTTGAACATCAACGTTTCCGTCTTCTAGATGCATGTCTTAACAAATATTGGGGGGTGCATATCTCCTATTGAACTAATACGCCCTAAGCTACTAACCTGGAAATTTCTACGACTCGGCACATACAGTGCATAGCCTTTCCAAATGGAAACATATTTGGTATTCGCCAGGCTCAACGTTGCTTAACTTCAGTAAGCTAGTGATAACCAGTGTGTCAACGTGATTGTGGCGTATAAAGGATTTACAATGTGTTTTACCAGTATAAATTGGGCTACAACTCTCACTATAAGCGACCGGCCTAAGTTCCTGAATTCTCTATTCGCAACATTTTTATCCGATAAATCTATATTGCAAACTTAGTATTACATTGTGACACAATGTGCGATTAAACTTAACGATTAGTCCTAAGTACAATTCTTCCAGCGTTTGAAAGTTCAATAAACAGTACAGGCTAAACTAAATTACTAACTAAAGATAAATTAAAAATCATTTTAAACTTCTTCCCATACATGGCTTAAGGAATACGAACAATCCACTTCACTGTATTTAATGAAAGAGTTAATTACCATCTTTATTTTCTCGCACTCATGAACTCTACCAGTACGTCTTACTCTTAGAGAAAGTCAATATTTTTAGCAGGTAGCTCTCAATGTAAGACAGAGCAGTCTCGCTGCTAACAATTCATTGTATATATTTTTTAATTCTTCTGTTTTAAAACTATATGTTTGCTTAAACCTTCTTGTGCACTTTTTATTCTTACAAGACCAAAGCTGTTTCAAAGTTAGGTAATATATTTCCTAGTTAAAAGATATGCACACGAAGTTTTAAGCGTACATTAAACAAAATAGTGTGAAAACAAAAATCAGGAAAAATCGTCGAATAATCCGAATAATACACATAAAAGGCAGCTTATCAAAATGTTGCATAATAACAAATATTAACTTGTATTCATATATAATTTTCTCTATAAATCAAAGAATTATTGATATGTACGGGACTAGTAAACGTACAATGCACACTATGTGTGCCATTTTATGCTGGGTAAGATCGAATGGACTTGCCTATAATCGATTGAGAACATGGTCTATCATTATTAAAAACATGTTAAATGTTAGATAATGAACATTATTATTGTTTTGTAACTGTAATGTAGAAAAAAGTATGCAGAGAAAACGTTTTTGTAAGGAGGAATATTTTGTAAATTATTTAGAAAAAATCAAGGAAATAATGAGGCTTTGGGAGTTAAGTGTTCAAATACTAAAAAATAAATTTGAGTCAAAACATGACTGATGATAACGTATTAGTTATTGCGTTGTCGAGTAAGGTCGGCAAGGAGTAATGGTAACGTATATACGAACAGAGTTGTGACTTAGAAGTTGACTGAGCTACAAAAAAAAGGGTACACGGAAGAAGAGAGTTGGAGTGTTGAGGATAGGGTCTGTAATTGTTATGTACGGAGGTGAAGCAGAGACTAAGACCATCCTGCAATCTTCCAACAATAACAACTAAGTGAAATAAAAGCGGTTTTAAAACATAACCGAAGATTGCTGGTTGTTCATTGGAAGAAATTCTCATTTCAGTTTTGGCAGATTTATAAAGCCAGACCCCAGATAAATGAAGGCAATGTTTCCCTGTTTGGCAAGATATAATTCGCCAGAAGATATTTCGCTCCTTTGTTGTTGAAGAAATGTTTGCTGTTAAATTGAGTATGACCTGTTGAACTATATTTATTTACAATGTATATATATATATATATATATATATATATATATATATATATATATATATATATAAGCATTTGCATTAGACAACACAGAAAAATTCACTATATATACAACTCCTCATATATGCATAACACACTTTATATACAGCGTTTGACATATATATATATAATATAATATAATATATATATATTTTATATATATATATATATATATATATATATATATATATATATAGGCCATATATCTTCACGACGTAATATTATTCGTTCCGATGCGCGGTGAACACAGGCTCTCCGCAGTGTAACAAAAATATCTGGATAATTAAACACACCCACAACGCCAAAAAATAAAAACTACCAAAGAAAGTAAGGGTCTAAATTAATGTAAAATGTTTTGAAAAATATATTAGAGTATTAGGAAAGATAATAACTATGACCTTCACCTTAACCGAGGTGCACGACTTATATGACCTTCACCGAGGTGCGCGACTTGAGACAAAAAAACAGCTTCTTAATCAATTGCTAACGCACGCGTTACTATAACGTCCAATGACAACAACAACAACAACAACCTTCTCACTCGACCTGCCTTTTATACCACTCTCTCAATCTCTTCTCCTACGCATGCGCTCGGAGATTCCTGAAAACCTCGAGACTTCCGCTTATAAAAACCCAAGTTTTGTTGTCGCGCATGCCTACACAAGGCACAAACACGTGGGCGTTTGTTTTGTTGGTAAGTACTACCCCCCCCCCGATCTGATGATCACATAGAGTGCACTCCGGAGGTGGCCTTTTAGTTCGTTGGCTTCTGCGAAGGGTGGGATTTACAATCGCAGATTCAGGTTCTGGTTCTGGGTGTGGTTCTGGTTCTGTTTCTGATCCTGCCTGATCAGACGAACTACAACTACCACTCTCTTGCTCGGTGACCTCACTTATTAGCAGCTCATCACCTGATGATTCATCGCTCTCTGTAGTTGTGGGATGTACTTCACTAGCTGGGCGAAGATCGCGCACATAGCGTGGGATTCCATCAACAAGGACCGACTGCTGGCTGACCACTCCAGATATTCGTCCTCGCTTGAACTTGGTGGTGCACCGGTTTCCAGGGGGTCTAACCCAAACTGGATGCCCTACCTTGTATTTGTCATGACTCTCCTCGTCGATTGGCTGGACAGTGTCAATGCCCTTTATCCTAACACGGTATGTGTGTATGACATTGGCCGGTGCTGTTGTTAGTGTCTTCCCATCCTTTGGTGTGATGTTATACCAATACGTGGCCTCCGTAATGGTGCATTGCTTTCTGGCAGCAATTCTCTTGATGCTGCGATGGCTCCTCTCAGCAATGCTATTCCCTGATTGCACATGAGCACATCGCAGTCGTAGTCGGACACCCCACTCATATAACAACTGCCGAACTTGGTGGCTACAAAAAGCAGCATCGTTGTCCGTCAATATCTCTTCCGGCGCACCTCGCTCAGAAAATATAGATGACAGTTGGCAGACAACATTCGCTGAGTCCTGCCTGGTAATTTGCCGCCACGCCGCAAAATGAGTGGGTCCACACTCGATAAGGGTTAGAAAGGGCTTACCACTTTAATGGGTAATATAAATCGCTAATCGTTGCCACACATGCTCAACCTCCAATCGCCCTTTCTGCCATTGCTCAGGTGCAGGATCGATTGACTGGCATGCCTCACAGTGCTTGATGATCTGCCTGACATCCGCCCTTGTCACTGCCGAGTCCACACGCCTCGCAAAATACAGAGTTCTTTTGATAGCTGAATGTCCACTCTGCACATGAATTCTTTGTATTTGGCAAGAGCTAATCGCGCCAACTGCGCAAGATCAAGCAGCGAACTCCACACCTGTCTTCACAGCTTCATACCATTTGTGAGGCACACGGTTTAGGTGGTCTGCACGATTACAATGTGATGCCACGAGCGTTACACTCACCGACAGGTCATACTCAGATACCAAACCCTTCAGGGTGTTTAGCCTCCGCTGGATTAAAATCTCACTGGCTGCCTTAGTGCGGACTCTCGTTCATCCCGAAAGAGTGTCGGACACCCAGTGGTAGACACAGAGAGAATCCGTGTACAAGTGCAACTTCTTTGACTGCCCTTGCAGTGCCAGATTTAAACCCTTCACAACAGCATCCAGTTCCGCCAGGTTGATGTGTTGAGCATCATTCACGGGTCGCAGCCAGCACGCGTCTTCAATTACGTTTCCACGTTTCTCCAATAACACTCCCAATGCCAAAGAACTAGCGTCAACCCACACATTCACAGTGTCCTCATCGACACAATATTCCCCACGGGCAGGGTCCTCTTGTTAACTCTCTCTAGGGTTTCCGTCGTCATCAGAGTTAGAAGAGCATCATCATATATATCATCCCAACCTGTAGTTACTAAACTTGCCCTGCGTTTGATGACGCCCACAGCTGCTCGGAGCCAGCCACACGCTGGTAAGTGACCAATAAGTTTCCCACACAAGGAAAAAATAGTCCGCCGCGTAATAACATCAGGGATGTTTGGAATCTCACTGCCACGCCTCCATCGTAAGGTACCGTCTTTCCCGCAAACGTCCAATCCTAATGTTCCATCCCTCAGACGTTCGGGATCGTTGCACTCCAACCAGAATTGAGCTAACTTTTCTCTGGCGTGCGACGCAGATTGTATATCTTCATTGACGTACACATCGTCAATATAGGCCGATATGCGTCCTCAGTTGTCTTTTCCTGGGACAACACTACGTTTACAATGGTCTTCATGATTTGCGGTGCCGCATTCAGCCCAAAGCCAAGTCGAGTAAAACAGTATCTCTGACCCTGGAACCACACTGTCTGGAACGGCCACAATGTCTCATCAACTCGCACCTGCAAATAAGCCTTCCACAAGTCTACTATAGACACATTGGAGCCCTTCTGGCGCCATTCTCTCAGCTTGCTGGCGCACACGTCAGCATCGGCAGTGTACGTCTCAATGTATCTATTGAGTTCACAATAATCCAGCACCGAACGAACTTTTGATTTGTTATGCTGGACTACCGCCATTAAGGGAATCAGACCCTTGGGTGGTCCCAGCTTGTTGGGTAGGGGATCAGCCATCCATCCTGGATCCATGCCTCAAGTTCCTTCTCGTATTCATTACGGGCCTTGTCGGGTATCGAATAGTCTGCAATGCTATTCTTGAGTTCGGTTGGCGCCCTTCCTTCTGTCCACTTCCACGATGCAGTCCATGCTTTTTGGTGAGGGTCGTAGTCCACCTTAAAATCAGGCCGATCAATGTGAACTGCAGCACACACCGGGGTTTCCAAAAATCGCACAGTCCCATCTCTTCCGATAACAACTCCCGCCAGTGCCTTAATAGCATCATATCCCAAAAGTACATCGAATCCCAGCAAATCCCCTCGCATCACCAGCACATTAATGCCTGCGGCCACACCAGAGTCTGTGTGAACTTTGACAGTTCCGGCTCCACAGCAAGCTTGCGTATTGCCACCTATTGTGGTTACCTTTGATGTTCTGCTTCGTCCAGTTTCGACACAACTTAGCACTCATGATGGTGTGTGAGCACCCGGAGTCGAGAAGAGCTGAACAAGGCACTTGCTCCACGTAATATTTATTGTCGGTTGCACCTCAATTAAATCTTGTCCGGGGAACAGGGCGGCGCTGACGTCCTGCCCACTAATGCATTTCTCGCTCAATTTTGGGATAAATGTCCATAACTACCACATTGGAAACAGCGCGGACGGCCTCGCCCCTTGTTAGTACAACTTCTTGCGAACTGGCCTCGCTGGCCGCAGCAGAAACATCTCCCATTGGTTGTGGGTCTCAAACTGGGACTCTTTTCAGCATTAGTCTTGGCTGCCTGCACCATCATTACAACCGGTTCCCTCAGGTCCTCCTCATCACTGATAATGGCTCTAGCGCGTTCTAACAAATGTTCCATGGGCGTTACAGATACGCTGGTGGAAGCCCCCAACAGTTGCTTAACATGGGTGGGAAGGCCGGCCACAAACGCATACGCCAGTGTTTGCTCTGACACTCCATTGCCAAATAGAACTGCAAGTTTCTTCAGCTTCGCGAAGAAGACGTCCACGGTTTATCCTGACATGAGCTTCTTAGAGGCAAATGTTTCGTAGGTCGTGTAGGGATTCATGGCAAATTCCTTGTATAAAGCATTTTTTATACAGGTAACATCAGCCTTCTCCACGGCACTAAGTTGCTGATATACATTTAGGGCGCCTCCAGCCAATCTCAGGGGAATCACGGTATGCACCCCCTTTACTTCACAGAGGTTGCAGGTCAACTCAACCCTTTCGACCCAGTCGAAAACAGAAGTGGATCCGTCGAATTTGGTTATCAGTTTTAAATCAAACTTTGCACCAGCTATAGTTGTCCAGGAAAAGAGACAAAACTAAATTGCCGAAATAGCTTATGACCTTCACCTTCACCGAGGTGTGCGACTTGACACAAAAAAGCAGCTTCTTAATCAATTGCTAACGCACGCGTCACTGTAACGTCCAATGACAACAACAACAACAACTTTCTCACTCGACCTGCCTTTTATACCACTCTCTCAATCTCTTCTCTTGCGCATGCGCCCAGGGATTCCTAACAACCTCGAGACTTCCGCTTATAAAAACCCAAGTTTTGTTGTCGCGGAATCCTACACAAGGCACAAACACGTGGGCGTTTGTTTTGTTGGTAAGTACTACAATAACAGAAATAAATTTAAAAAATACACCTCGACACGAAAAAATGTAAAGTAAGAATAGAACAAAAAGGTGACATGCCATAAAAGAAAGAATATGAAAATATATTTAAAAAAAGGCACTGCTAAATATCCTAATTAAAGAAAAAAACTGAGAAAAAGAATGGTATGCTGAGCTGGTTAGGAATAAAGAATAAAAAGGATAAGCAATTAACAATAAAATTTGGATAAAGTTTGCATAAGTTCATCGAAAAAAATACTAGGGCACTCGGTTATATATTGTTGTGAAATTGTAAATTTTTTGTTTGTGTAAAAGATTTGTTTGTTTAATCTGTCAATGAAATTGAGTAAACGTCTTCTTATGCATTTAAAAAATTGCGTTTATAGAAATGTACCCACAATTGGGTGTATTTTTCGTATTGTATTACGATTTTTTTGTGCTTAAGAACAAAGCGTAAACTTTTCTTGTGGTAAATTTTCTTGCATGTAATTGAAATTTGATTACGATAAATATATATATATATATATATATATATATATATATATATATATATATGCGTGTGTGTGTGTGTGTGTGTGTACTTTTGATTGTAAAATATGCCTAAGAGTTTAAATGCAGATTTCTGTTACGAGTTAATTTAGCAGCTTAAGTTATTTTTTTTAATTATTTTTTAAAGACAATAGTGAAGGTTGGGTTTACATGTGATATCCTGTACTGTCGTTAAATATTATATATTTTCGTTTTTTAACAAATACTTTTTGTTGTTTTTTTTTCTTTCAACAAAGTAAAAGGACTGAGGATATTTATCGTTCGATTATTGTGTGATATTTATTGAAATTTAATATGTATTATGATGTAATTATATATGTTTGTATTCGTGTTGAAAGATTGGAACGCTTATTTCATTAGATAAAAGGAAGGCAGTTAGAGAGTTAATATGTTCAGAAGAATTGAAGCTCATCATATCGGATTGGAATCTAAGAAGGATAGAACGAAGTAGAATTCACGTACGGGGTAAAAAAATATATTGTTTTAGGAGTGTTCGGCAATTTTTTTTTTTTTTCGTCACAATGTTTTCCGATTTGAGCAGTTCGACGGGAAAACACAAAAAATGTTCATGTAGTAAAAAGAAATCGTTTTCCACAAATATTGACAGAAATTGATGGTTGTAGCTGCAACTAGGAGAGCGAACTATGTTCCCCACATAGGGTTCAATTGCGGATAGAACTGCTCTGTGCGATTCAGAGAATTGTAAAATGCGCAATTTTGGACAGACAACAAATGTCCTCCCAGCACAGATGCGGACGGAGTTGCATAGGTTAAGAACCAGCTTTATTCACCAGTTTTAGGATGAGTGTTTCCCCAACACAGACATAGGTTGACATAAGGGCAGTAGAACCGTTGTGATAGCGAATCAGTCCGGATAATTAGAAAAAGGAAATAAAGAGGCCTCTGATACGTAACAATTCAATCGGTAGAGTGGTCCCTAACTGGAATGGTAGTATAACAAGATACCATGTTGAATTTTATAGAGGTATGAATGTGCGGTAGCCCTCTTTTTATTATTGGGCACTCTGGCGGCGGTGAAAAAAAACTCGCACAGGTCTTGATGATAGCTAGAAATTAGATTACGTGCTGTTACGGTTTAGCGTAAGGCAAGGAGGTTAAGTTGGTTAGGGGTTATTTTTTATCAGGATCTCTGTCGAGTTCTAAGACACCAGAAGAGGAAAATTAGTATGAATCAGTATTGTGGAATGTGTCTTGTATAATTAGAACCTTCAGTGAATATCGTAAGTAGGTGTTTTCTGTTTTGATCCCAAAAAACGTAGTCTGAAGCAAATGGAAATGTTTTACAGTAAAATCGCTGGAAACAATTACACAGAGCTCTAAATATAAAAACGCATAAAAGTAGACAGAGATTCAAGAAACTCTATCGGATCTGAAGCCGTCGGATATGGGTCGAGAGGTAAAGTTGGCCTATATTGTTATGGTGTAAAGGTTGGCTGGATTAAATATCTGATATCGATCATAGGAGGTTGTACCTTATACCCAAAAGAAATATGTTACGAGATCGGGTTGAGATCAAGTGTGAATAAAATTAGGAGAGTTGATGGTAAAGGGCTGACCCCAAAAACAGAGAATAATTTTTATCTATAATGTCTGAATATTTCTAATCCTGACAAGGTGTGAAATCTACGGAGGAATAAATTAGGAAAAGTGGTGACATTTTGAAAAAATGCACACATTTTTAGATATATTCGATAGTAGGAAGGTTATGTTATGCTTGGGCAACATTGTGTGGCCCTGCAGATCGTCGTTATAGAACATCGAATACTTGTATTAAAAAGGTAAAATTATTATTGTTTTGTAAATGTTAGGCGGTAAAAAAAAACTGCAGAGAAAATATTGTTGCCAGTAGGAGTACTTAGTAAAATATTTAAAAACAGACAGGAAAAGTATGTGGCCTTAGTATTTGAGTATTAAAATACTAAACAATAAATTTGGCCAGAAAACTTGACAGAAGATCACGTGCTCGTCTTTTTGTGGTGGAGTGAGGTAAGCACACAGGAATAGTAACGTATATACAAAGGGAGTTGGGAGTTAGAAGTAGACAGAGTTAGAAAGACGGCTAAACGGACGAAGAGAGTTGGAGTGTAGTCGACAGGGCCTGGAATAGCCATGCAAGTAGGAGAAACATAAACTATTACCAGCATGCAATCTTTCAACAAGGAAACATAGGAGATAAAACCTTGTCTTGAAATATAACCGGTAATTCCTGGTAATTCTTTGGAAGGAATGTTCATTTTAGTTTCTGGCAAATTTATAAACTCAGTTTAAATGAAGTAAAATGAAACTGTTGTTTCCCTATTTGGCAAGAAATAATTCACCAGAAAATGTGCTGCTCGTTTGTTGTAAAGGAAATGTTTATTATTAAATGTTATATGTCTTGTTGAACTGTGTATACGTTACACATGTATATGTAAGCATTTATTAACATCAGACGACACGAAGAAACTTTACTACATACACAATTCATCATATTCCCAACACACTTTATACACAGCGTTTACATTATATATATATATATATATATATATATATATATATATATATATAGAGAGAGAGAGAGAGAGAGAGAGAATTTATACCCCTTAAAACGTAACATAAACAAGCACTGCATAATTAATTCTACTACTGTTGGATATAAGGAAAAAAATACGGGTATCCTTTTTCATGTAGTGATTCTAAATCTCTGATCGTTGTTCACTCGTTTGCAAGATAATAACCCTTTTTTAAATGATTCGTTTGCAATTTTAGTTTATCGATTCGACGGGAAATCAAACGACAGCCGCTGGAGCCACGTGCATCTGGCTTGACGTCAAACTATCGACCGACTGACGGCGGCTGGCAACGGCGTAAGTAGTGGCGATTGCAATAGTTGTAATAATGAAGGCCTTGGATGCGACGACGACAGAGGTGGTAATATATTATGGTGGCTGAATGCAGACATGCATTAACCAAAAGGAACATAGGCGAACGCATTAATCAGGACGATCTTGCTCTAGATAACGAATGCCATTCATATGACCAGTTCGTTCGTTGATTTTTCTAAAGTAAAAACCGTGCATGTACAAAGCAATCATGGAAAAATGGCGTTAACCTTACTTTTCCCGCTTGCACACTCTATTTCCGTTCCTATAACACACAGCTGCACACGCCGACAATTTCGTACATGCTGGGAATAGGAATGCCAAAGGTAACAGAAATACACGGAGACAAGTAATAGACACACGCAGATTTTAGGATACCGTATATGCAAACAGCTTATCGCACTGAAAATAAAGTCGGGGTGACTTACTTATTAGGTTAAGTGGCTTAGTTTTATATCATGTTCCTATGTAATAATAATTCTCCGTTTATCATGATAAAATAAATAATGAGAGTATCAGTTCGGCCATCACAATAATTGAGTTGGAAATAATTTGTGGAATATTCAGAATTCTTTATTTTGTTATATATCAGAGTGGTCAACAAAAATTTCTTAAAGTTTAACCTGAAAAATACTGTGTTATTGTTAGTTACGATGTAGCTTCCTGTTAATGTCGTACATCGATTGACAGTAGTAAAAAGTAATTTTCATCATAAAAGTTTTCCTTGGTTCATATATATATATATATATATATATATATATATATATATATATAAAATAAAAAATAAAAATTACGATTAAATTTACCAAAATGATCCAAGATGGTAAAATTAAAATATATTATAAATATTAAAGAATTAATATTCATAAAGTTATCTCAGCCAGATGTAAAAGTTCGATAAAACTAAATAGGAGATAGAGCTTATAATACGACCAAACAGTTACTAAGACATGTTAAAACACTTTGAAATGAGTTAAAAACATATTTAATCTTAAAAGGAAACACTAGATAAGTAGATAGTCCTTAATCCGCGGAGTTTTGAAGAAATACTTTCCTTCTCATCAGAGGGTAGGAATTAGCTAAATGCGGGATCGGATTTTGCATGCAAAAGTATTTGATGAAACAACAAGTAAGTCAAAGATCTTACTTGAAAACAAAAAAGTTAAGCAGAGGGAATATTGTGACGATAAGGTGATTACACATGAATGGATAGTCTGGTGGAAGAAAATAATCCATTAACGGTAAAATCCAAATATATAACTTCAAGAAAGTTAATTGAATTGTTTTCTACCCTCTGATGAGAAGGAAAGTATATCTTCGAAACTCGGAGGATTAAGGACTATCCACTTATCTAGTGTTTCCTTTTCAGATTAAATATGTTTTTAACACATTTCAAAGTGTTTTTTAACATGTTTATTAAATGTTTGCTCGTAATTTTATATATATATATATATATATATATATATATATATATATATATATATATATATATATATATATATATATCAGCCCCATATAAGAGCACTATCAGTTGAAATCAAAAGTCGGCCAATGTAGCTCTTATGGCCAGATAATCATATTTTGAAAATAAATGTTTAGATTCCAACAATATTTAACGCGGTTAAAATCGTCGAATGGATTACGTCCTTGCTAATGAAGCCAGAAATGGTTTCTGTAGCCGGGTTTGGATCTATCAACAGGTGTTAATCGTGACACCCTGCCCTGATGATTCCTGAAAGGATAAAACGTTAGTGCCTGTAGGTATTTAATATTTATTATAGTAAATAATTATATATATATATATATATATATATATATATATATATATATATATATATATATATTAGTAGCTGTGCTGTAGACTAGTTTCATGGTGTTAATGAGTTACGGAAGATTGTAATAAACTCAGACCTATTGTAAAAAAGATTGTAATAAAATCAATTATAAATCAACGTTATGGTAAAGAAATAATTAACATCGTCGTTCTTGTGTGAAAAACAGTTGATAGCTATGAGAAGTAATACTCAACGTTTTTCGGCTTAACACATACTGATTAGAATAGTTTTGTCATTTAACATTTCTAATGCATTTTTTGTACGAAATGCCTTGTACATGATACGAAGTTGGTGTTTTGGTTTTGTTTTTTTACAAATGCAGACTTATAGACGTTTGGATTTTAATGCCCGTGGTCTTTTAGCTTTTATGAAGAAGAAAGAATTGCACCAGTTCATAACGATGTTTATTCACTGGTGTGCCATAAGAAAGACTAAGCGTAGTATCAGAATATATATTAAATGTTGCTGTCATCCAAATGGCCAAGTATGTCGGTTCACTTTGTTACCCACGGCGGAAAACCACCTTCGGCGTATAAAGCTATATCCTAATGAAGCCTGCCGCTCGTGACTGGCCTTTTTTGTTTAGACGCCAGTAAACAATGGGAATTTCCGGTGAAATTCGTAAGAACGTTCTGCGCCAGGATTTAATAACATGGAGGAAGCAATTTAATCGGAATAATGTGCATGTTATTATAGGCTTGTCACTTATTTGTTTCAGCATCGACTATGCGTATAGGTGCATTTCCGGGTGTATCGCATAGATGAATAGTAAGATGCTGAAAATGAATTGGGATATTTTATGACCTTAAATCACTCCATCATTAATGAAACAAGTGGCTCTTAAAGTATTCAAGCTATTTCAATACGTCTAAATTAATTTGATTGGCTTCGTGAATATATATGTGCGCGGGTGCATCTAAATACAGACACACACAAACACGTATATGCGTATAGAATGCGTATAAATATATATTTAATACATGCATATATAAATATTCATTTAATGTGGTTATATAAATATAATATCAATAATCACACAATCGAATTTTTCCTGAAAACAGTGCTCCATATTAAATGGAATAAGATAATGCAAATTAAAATTGCAAAACTGCATTTTTAAAAAAGGAATATAGAAGATTATTTTCATATTCTATTTTACAATCATAGAAATATTTCGAGTAGTACTATCTTTAAGTTTTAATTTTATGTTAAGTAGAGAATATATAGCTTTTATGTCATGTAAGTCCTAGTATCTATATGTAAGGAAAAAATTATTTTTTTCAATTCCTTATATATATATATATATATATATATATATATATATATATATATATATATCAGTTCGACTACATAGGATTGTATTAGCACCAAATTTAACTATCATCTTTCGATAATGTTTGATACTCCGAAAACAGAGATACACTTTCTTAGCTTCTTGATATTTACAAAACACTATATCACCACTTTAAATTACCTAGTCCGGTATGATGTTTTCTTTTTTTCTTTTTTCTATGTTCTCTTTATTCCATTTGTAAGGACATTTGTATTATAAAACCAGACCAAAGCTCGAGGGGGGCATCAGTCTCGACCAAAGCTTTACATTGAAAAAAAAACAATAGGAGATAGTTGGCGATGCTAAAAAATTGGAACATTCAGGCAACGCCATTGTTCGTGTAACGACACTCAAAACAGAAACCAAAATACAATCTCGCTTCCTTGCAGTTCATAAAGCTTTCCAAAAAACTTACGACAGAATTCGTCTTGTGAGTTCTCAACGTCTCAGGATGTACAGTTTACCCAACGTCAATAAGGAAACTGTTTCTATGAGAGCTATTTTCTCAATGACAAGTATCGGGATTTGTGTCCATGGTCTCAATCGTAGTTCGCGGGCTAAGCCCTCGTTTCCTGGGCATATATTTCCTGACCTCATTGTATAAGTATTTTAGACAGTTTAATTGTGTTTGGACGGAAATATGTATCGTCAGTTTAATGTGGTACCAATAAGAATTCGGGTTCAAATGGGCCAATGGTTTTTGTAGAGTATCAAGAGCAAATGAGTTGATCGGTTTCTGAAACCTATGTGATATTCCCGCTATGTGGATGACATTTTTTGCCATGTGTTTATCATGTACGGAAGCTGAGAGATTGTTAATGTTACGACAATAAAATTCATACATTCTGCATTATCATTTACTATGGAGGGTGAGGTTGATGCTTTATTATCGTTCTCAGATGCTCTCGTCGAGAGATCTGGTTTTAGTTTTGTTAAAAGTGTATATAGGAAACTTACTTATACATGCAAATGCATTTTTGGACCCACCCCCCATAAAATCAGAAAAATAGTACATTAGACTTTATTGATTTCCTCTAGGACTAAACTGGATATTGATCTCCAAGGCATAACTGCGATTATTTTCGCCACTTGTTATTCTTTACACACAGGTGAAAAACGTGCAAGACTTAAAACCCTACTGTTTAAGAGTGAACCCCCTGTGGATACTTAAAATTGTCCGGTATATGTGAAGCTCCCGTGGATTGGTGTTAAATGTCAGGATTTCACACAAATTGACTTTAGCCGTTCTGTTGCTTATAAGGTTCGAACCGTATTTAGGGCGAGAAACGCTTTTATCTCCATTCGGAAACATGGTATTCCTACCACTCAATATATTGTAGTCTATCGTTTTAATGGTCAGTGCCAGGCTGACAGTATACGACGCATACTATTAAGCGTTTATAGGTATGAATTTCCAAACGTGTCTTTCCTTCCATACATAGGCATAAACAATAGCCCAAATCTAGTGTGTACACGCTTATAAGTCGGCCATTGAGGAACATTTATTGCAGTGCCAGCCTTGCATTCGAAGGTGCAAGGATTAAACTTTCTCTATCTGTCACAGTGCACGCTCGAAAATTCTCTTGAAAAGCTCGAGGCGGTGTCTATGAATTTAAGTCTGCCGTTTTTCTGTAAGTAGAAGCAATACAGCGATAATTTAGAACTCATGAATGTTGTATGAGACCGTTTCTTCTCCTCCTTTCCCCCATACTATTTTATTTTTAAATTTGCGTACACTAGTAAGGTATAATCTTTTGATCAGGTTTTTAAACGATGTTTTTCCGGGTTGTTTATTTTTTTTAAAAAAGAGTTCTGATAGACATCTATATTCCGTTTTTTTTTTTTAAATGACATATTCCCTTTTCTCTAATTAGCGTTTTTTTTAACATTGCATTAAAGATTTCGAGATAAATATTTCGGCAGTACATTTAAGGTTCGGTTCGTTATGAAACCTTTCCTACTTTAATAGTATATGTTGAAACTGCAATAAAATACCTCAATAATTAATAATAATGGCAGTGCACCCAGTATTATTAAAATGTTATACACACACGCACACACACACGCGCGCACACACACATGCATACATATATATTATTATTATCATTATTATTATTATTATTATTATTATTATTATTATTATTATTATTATTATTATTATTTAAACCTCGGAAAATTTTACGTACGTCTTTATAAATTGTTTAAATAGACAGGCCACTAAACTATCCTGCCGATCTCGTCTCGTTTTTTAATCCCTTTTAACGAATAATCTCCTCTCCTCATTTTAATTCATTTTAATTTCTTTCCTTCTATTCTTAATTTTAAATTTTAATTCTAATTATAAATATAATCTATATTTCTCCCCCCATCCCTTTTTTTCGTTTCCCTCATTCCTGCCTCTCCCCCTTCTATCCAGCACTTCAACTCTTGGTCTTTTTAATGCCAATAAGTAATTTGAAATAATCTGTTTCTTCTAATTTATTTTGGCTTCGATTGTCTAATTAAATTTTAAAAAAAAAACATACCGCTTTATTTTTTTTAATCAACAAAGATTACGCTATAAATAATTTGTTATTCTATAAACAATTTTCACCCCATGAAACAAAAAAATAGTTATGTGTTCATCGGAAATTTGATTTTTTTATCAATTAGAGAAAATATTTTTAATCCACGCTAATATAGAAGGTTCTTTTGAAAGTTATAAGGAGGACGTCTCCATTCTAATCAGGAGATGATTATAATGACGGTCTATAAATGTTTGATATCGAATGTAACAGCAAATCTAGAGAAGGTATGCCATATAGAACAATTAAAAATAAGCCATAAGCCATTCATGATAACAAAGCGAGCTTTAGACCTATGTATTTTAAAAAATGAATGATGAACTTGACATTGTGATATATGATACAGAAGAGAAAGAAGCAACCTTAGTAGAAGTTTGTTTTCCTCATTATACTGGGTTAGAACATTACTTTAAGAAATACCTAGGTTTTGTATGCAACACACACATACACACACACACACACGCACACACACACACACACACATATATATATATATATATATATATATATATATATATATATATATATATATACAGTAGAACTCAGGAATTCGGCGTTAAAAGTTAGTAACAAAATACAGTACAGCATATAACGCACATGTATATGTACAAATAACATTATAAATGCAACAGACAGTCGAGACAAATACCGTAACTAGATGTCGGAAAACTTCGTTTACCACATCGAAACCTAAAAAATCTCTATACCAGAGCAACCATATCCCGGGGTTCTGATGTATGAGAATTTATGCACACATATGTGTATATATACACAGACAACTACATTTATGTTCACATACACATACAATATATATGCATATATATATATATATATATATATATATATATATATATATAAAGTAAATCATAGATGTGCTTTATTTTCTTAAGTTATGACCAATGATCATATATCTGCAAAAACAAAAAATCATCAACAGAATAGGATAAATTCCACTTTCATATTTATATACGTACTAGGAAGATGACCTGTATACATGTGTACAAATATAAATATATACACACATAACACACACACGCACACACACACACACACACACACACACATATATATATATATTTATATACATATATGTAACATTTAATGTACACAATATATATTCCCTGTTTTTTTTTTTGTTAATCCATCATCAATGTTAATAAATCAACAGACAACTACAAATACCAACAAATATAAAAGAAATATCGTACTTTCAAATGTACAGTCTGTATCAGAAGGCGTTTTTATGTGTTTGTCAAAATATACGCATATATATACATGTATACGTATATATATATATATATATATATATATATATATATATATATATATATATTCATATACACATACACATATATTACAAATACACTCATATATATATATATATATATATATATATACATATATATGTGTGTGTGTGTATGTGTGTTTGTGAATTCCGCCATTTTTGTGCTAAGTTAAACCGTCTTCAATGCCCGTATATCACAAAACCCACAAATACCTACCCTAGAAAGGAAATCCGTACTTTATAATTTACTGTCCATACTAAAAGGCTGGTTAAACATAAATGTAAATATGCACAGACACCGTAATAAACACACACACACATACACACACAAACACACACTCACACACACGCGCACGCGCACACATACGCACATATATGTGTGTATGTCATCTGCCAAAAATATAGTGCATAATGATATTAAACCTGCATTTTTTTTTATTCTTATATATTTTGATGAATATTTTTTATACCTTTTACATTTGAAAGTGTTTTCTAGTTAACATTTTAAGAAGTTTGAATAAAATGTGTTTAAACTCTTGCATATATTTATTTCAACATCACTATTTATTTACAATATTGTTAACACATTAAATATTTAAAATATTCTAAAGAATCTGTAAGAGCATGTATTACATTATATCTAATACAAGTAGTACAAGATTTGACAAAATTGAACGCTTTGCAGTCTATCTGTATGGAACAAAATTAAACTAAATATAGAATGCGGCTGTATTCCGAAATTACTAATGATCAGTTTATTATTTTAGAATTTAATCTACTGTATACAAAAATATAAATACCTGCACAGAATATCGGCGAAATTATTCATTTATGATCTTACAATTTCATATCTTTGTAGCAGATATTTGATGCATGGGACTAAAAGAAGCTACCTCTCTCGTGGACGTTAGAAAAAAGCAGAAATGTTTGGTTGAATTCCTGGAAGCATTGGATTGAGAATGACGGTTACTATATAAAAAATAATACACAAGCAGATCGAATCTAATTATTAGTTTAAACTTCGTAGTTATTGATATATCAAATTAAAAATAGGGGGCATTTCATTTGAAATGGCCTCTGTATGATAAATCGTGTACACAATGGCCATGTACTGTCACTGTTCATCGTTGGCAAACATACATTGAGAATGGAATGGACTATGTATAATAGAAATTCTATCGTACAAAAAGTCGTCTGTTTGTACGGCACTGCTCTCGTCATCGTAACTCTTGAAATATTGAAGCAAAAAAAGGAGGTTTTATATTCGGAACGAGCATCGTATATTTAGGTTCTGTTAAAAGTAGGCGTTGCGTTTTTTTTTTGTCTCCCTGAGTATATAAACTCTTTTATAAAAATGAGATCCAACATATTCGTTATATATAACAGCATACCTTATAAAAATTAACAATAGTTTTGGGTATTCTAACTTTCAATTGTATTATTAATCTTAACTTTCTTTTTTTTTTTGTTCTAGAAAATAACAAATATAGGCACGTTTTACAGATCTGCTCTGTTCACAGGGAACAACTAATGATTGTATGTAACTATTCAACATTTCCTTGAATAGATTCGTCAGAAAAAAAGTTTATAAAGATGAAAATACGGAGCAGTATGGAATATTGAAACGTCAGGAAAAAGCAGCGAAGGATTATTAGTGGGCGTCCATATGTATTGGGGAAAAAAAAACTATCACATCAATAATAATGCATCGACTATAATTGAATAAGGGATATGGTTACAAGTTATTTAAAACATATATAGAACGCCTTGATTTATTTTAAACAAAACATTATAAAATATAATATAATAATTCGGGTTAAAACCGAATGAGATATTATGAGAGTACGAAACTAATCTTTATTATATCAAAACTACTCCTCTTTTGTTCTATAGGATACTTTGTTATAAGAGAAGAAGTTATCATATCTTTTTTACCGTATCGACTTTAATTGAAAAAACAAAAGGAGGGTGGATCTGTAAATTTACACTTTCCGGTCCTCTGGCCACACTTTTCCCAATAACTATGCTTTGGAATTTTTTGAAATTTTGTATAAACATTAAACATGATATGAGTAAAAAAAAAGTAACAGAACGGATTTTCTGGGAAAACTCTACTTGCCCTCCTAGGTCTGCCTCTCGGGTTAAAATGGCTAAAATTGAAACTTTTACGCTGATTAAAAAAATTGACGCCTTGGATTCTTATAAAACTTTCTGAAAAGTTGAAACTAACTGATTTTTATATAAATTTGTTTGTCTGTACTTCGCGATAACTTTTGTGTGTGCTCCAGAGGCTCTTTTAGGGCTAATAAAAAAAACTCCATTTTTGGGACTATTTCACCACAATTGTCCAAAAGTTTATGTGTCGCATATTTAGCAGTTTTGCATGGTGCTGAACTCAAATGTAAATATATAAAGGTCTTGGGGGCTCTTGAGGTTAAATGTCATTTCTTTTCTTTTTTTTTTTTTGCATGGTGCTAAACTCAAATTTATACATGCTAAAGCCTAAAACTGCACCGTTTGTTCATTTTCACCTCTGGGGACTTTTGAGGCAAATGGCAGTGGGAGGAGGCAAATGCTGAACTTTTTTTTTGCCTCGTTCACTGTGTACTCACGGGGAGTCATGCATGCTTCACTTGTTTAAGTGTGGTTTATGATGGACTTTACTATATTGTAAACATTTATTTATTATATATTGTATGCCATGTCTGATCGATATGAGCATTAAACTACATGTATATCTATCAGATGCATTGCTTTAATATATTAACACACAATCTAAGGGGAATCTAATTACTTAAAACCTTGTATTAATTACGTTCTACCATTATAAGAAACGCATGATTTGAATAAAATTGTCTGTCATATTTTGTGGTCAATATAAGATGTTTGTTTGTATAGAAGACTTAGATTATTTTTGTGGGTTATTTTTTATAAGTCGATTTCTTCAGGTATCCTCCTTCAAATTAGAGTGATCGTTTTTAGTATAACTCACTTAGGACATTTACAAAAGAACTTTTCACGCTTAGATTTATACGAAGTGGTTGAACTGCCTCCTTTTCCCCATCCTCTATTTTGTTTTATTACAATAACCAAAGACTGTCCATAGTTCCGGTTGTTATAATAGTTGTATTAAACATAAGTTGTTCGTTTAATATAAGCGACTGTATATATTTATCTTTCCCCATATTTTTCCACACGTTTTTCGTTATGCATATATATGATTTTTATATAGAATACCACATAGAGGACAAATGTAAAATACAGTTCCACATAGATGGATGGTATGAATAATTATGCATCAGGGTTGAAGTATATATATTCTACAAAAATTATAGCCTTTAAAATACATGTTATCTAAAAAAAAATCCCTTACCAAAATTATATATGATCGCATGTGGGAAAAGACTTAAGAAACATTTTAACGATTCGTCTGTATAGGCACTATCCATGTTGTAAGTATAAATAAAATAAAAATAAATTATTGTGTACTATCTGGTCTAAACACTCGCAAAATAGAGATAAATCGTTGTTTAATAAAATATATAAAAAAATCATCCAATGAAAACTTAAAATAAAATGAAATACAAACTCAACCAAACGTAAGCAATATTTTTTGTATAGAAGAGTTTTTCGTTGCCTGCAAAGAAAATATCGCAAAGACTTACAATGAATAGTGGTCCTGCATATAACCTTAAACTATATCCGATGGTGAGCCCCCAGCTTGCAGGCCTTAGAGAGTGTGGATCCACCCTTTAATTGCCATTGCTCCCAGGTCCACTCTGACCCGGAGTGGTAGTACCTGTTAGGGTCCCAACTATGGGTTAAATAGAATAGGACTTAAAAAACAAATATACTATATTAAAAAATCGTTCTTCAAAATCACCAGATTCGGCAATAAATAGCCTGAAAAGTGTTGATATGCCGTAAAACAAAACAACCAACCAACCAACAATTAATAGTTTTCATAATCCTAAGATATGGATGAAAAGTATTACGTGGTTTCCATAGAAAAAATAACAAAAGAGTTGAAGGCATGGATACGTCTGTATATTGTATGTTAAATAAATTTTAAAATATAATTATTATGTCTTGTTATATAATTTTTTTTACAAGAAACATGAAAAGTATGGAACTAATATTTAATATATATATATATATAAATACCCGTTCACATACACTTTTTCATGATAAAGCTAGAACTCAGATGTAGGTGAAATCGAGCAATTGGATCGAAAATGGACAACGGCCGACCCAAAGTGGGTGTCGATGTACTGCATCACTTCAGTGACGTGCTCCGACATAGGCGCGAACCCAGGCCGTTGCACGTATGAAGTGGGCAATACTGATGACCTAACAGTATGGGACACATCGTAATCTATTTGATATGCTTTGATTTTAATTTGTATATTTTATCTAGTTCTACATTCTACTTTCTGACATTTCATGCGTCCTATACAACTAATATATATATATATATATATATATATATATATATATATATATATATATATATATATATATATATATATATATATATATATATATATATATATATATATATATAGATAGAGAGAGAGAGAGAGAGAGAGAGATAGATAGATAGATATAATCAAATACGCATCAACTGCGCTTGAAAGCCAAATCACAATATAATATTAGGAAAATAAACAAATTTTCTACTGATTGAAATTTATATCATAAATGCATTTCGGAGCTATACCCCACCCTACGTATGTTGTTTGCTTTCTTTTTTTTCCTTTTTTCTTTCCATGTTGTAAAGTTTAGGAAAGTAGAGTCTGTTTGTAAAGAGCCGTGCGTAGTATCTCAGCGGTTGCATTTTTTAAATGTTAGAACTGTGCGTAGGCAACGCAAGAAGAATGTCCAGGATGTGAGTGAGGGTATGAGTTCAATATAGACACGTTTATTTGATTTGAATAAAATAAAATACGCATCAAGTGCGCTTGAAAACCAAATCACAACGTAATATTAGGAAAATAAACAAATATTTTACTTGTTTGAAATTTATTTGAAAAATATTTCAAACGGGAAGCAAAAAGCGAGAAAGCGGTTGAGAGAAATATGGCTGCAAGACAACTTTTGGGTGGCATTTTATACAGCAGGCAAGCTGAAATAAAAATGACTGCTCGGAGAATGGAAGGGATATCCAGAAAAATTGGAAAAAAAGAATAACTCTGTCGTGTTCCATCAGACGTTCTTTAATAATGACTTGCTGCCAAAATACACACACACACACACACACACACACATATATATATATATATATATCGTAGAACATTTAATAGTTTTGTTTGAAAATATATTGTTTCTGTATGTTTTTCATTAAATTTGTTTGTTTACTATGGTCGCAAAAATCATTTAAGCTTTACATAAAATCATGTAAGTTATTTAGTATATTATACAATATCTGAATGTTTGGTTTATGTGACCCAAACCATCTCTCTTTAATTAGATGAATGAAACATGGAAATTAGCGTAAATGTGAGTAAAAACAGTCATCAAAATATTCATCTAAGAAACACTAAGCAGAAATAGCTTGGAAAGTTCTTAACGCAAGTCATTGTTGAAAAGTAATAGCAACGTGACACTCTTCGACTACTGTTGACTCGTGCGTTTGGAAAGAAATGGATTATGCTTCTTGTCAAGCTCCATCAAAGGTTTACACACAGTTAGCTAAAAAGAACATAGACAATGAAAAATTGAACAATACAATCCCCACAAATGAACATCTTAAGATATGGAAAATCATGCGAACTCATTACCTTATAAGCATGATCTTGCAAGACATATCTTTTGACCTCCCCCTTTTACGCATTAAAAGATTGTTGGTTGGTTGGTTGGTTGTGATTTACGGCATATCAACCCTTTTCTTGAAGACACATTTTTTAATAGAATATATTTGTTGTTTTCAAGTCGGTTTCTATTTACCAATAGTTGGGGCCCTAACAGGTACTTCCACTCGGGGGTCAGAGTGGACCTGGACACAATGGCAATTAAGGGTAGCTCCACGATCCCCAAAACCCGATAGCTGGGCCCTCACCACTGGATATAGTTTAAAGTCATATCCAGGACCGCATTATAAAAGAAGCTCAGTATTTAAAGTGAATTGTTCGTTTGATATTCTGTTTGAACTACGCCATGCCTTAGCGTTATAATTGAACAAATGTTTTGGCTCAGATAAGCGTCCTCGGCGTTTTCGACCTTAGTCCAGTGTTGTGATATGGTATCGTGATTGGTATACTTCTCCACTCAGTAGGAGTTCGGGAAGTGATAAAGTGAGGTCCACTGTACGGCATAATATATTCATCTTCGTGAGTCTTCATTCTATTCCTCTACTAATTCTAATGCATCCATCATGTATGCCAGACGTGACTTTCCGCCACTACCCTACATCTTCTGCATTCTATGTTCTTATACGTTCTTAATTCAACTAGAAGGAAATAACAATACTGTTCAGTTGTCTCAAGTCTCTAACATTTCTAAGAGACTGATCTTCCTCTGTACTCTGCGATAACCACACACACATAATAACCTCCGTTTATAAAGTGTTGAGTGTATGGATTAGAGGGGGTCTCTTACACGCACGACTTTTCTTAGACTATTATTATGCCAGATGTACATATCGATTAATGTCAATTCCTATAAAACGTGCATCAATAGTTGTCCAATATGCTTCTGAAAAATTGACATATTCGATTAATCATACGCAGATTCTGATGCTTATTCCTGAATATGAAACTCTTGAAGGAAAATAATTCGATATGACAATAAATAATACAATGTTTTCTAAGAAATATATACTCAAACTATACTTTGTATTAAGTATTTCCTATTATTTGCTCCCACAAAATATGTGAACGGTTATTTTACATCAAGCGTTCTTGACGTAATTCATTACTTAACAAAAGATTACCAATACACACACACACACACACACACACATATATATATATATATATATACATATATATATATATATATGTATATATATATATTAGCAAGCTGTCAGGCTGGCCAAGTTGAAAGCTTCGTCGATAATTATATATAAAACATAATTTATAGTAGAGAGACCAAAACTATATATATATATATATATATATATATATATATATATATATATATATATATATTTCGACTTGGCCAGCTTTCGACTTGGCCAGCCTGACAGCTTGCTAATATATATATATATATATATATATATATATATATATATATATATATATATATATATATAGCAGAAGTACCCGTCGTTGACTGGGTTCAAAATCAGCACAGAGAAAATTGACTCTGATTGATGAAAGTATGATAGGTTATGAGTAGGAGGGGGTGGTAAAGGGATAGGTTTTGATACTCGAAAATTTTACCCTAAGCAAAATATGATGAAATTAAAGATAATTTTCGCGAAAATATATTTTTTATATCAACTTGGTTTCCATTCGTAGCCAAGAGTGACCAACAAAATGATGTTCTCTTACAAAGAGAAAATGTTATATATATAATAATATAAATATACAAGTCATAAATGTTACCATAGTCAATAAAAAATTATTTTATGGTAGAAAAGTTCATTGGTTTGTATTTGTAAGTAGTTTGTAAAAAAATGTGTTTTTAATTCACGAACCGTTCTAAAAAAATCAAAATGACAGCGACTTTGAAATCGAGAGCCCCGTTTTCAATTTGAAGGATGGACAGCTGAGCATTATGTGTTACCAATTTAAGAGAGTTCCGTCAACGTAATGAATATTTATAACCATATTTTAATGTTTACCGTATGCTTCAGAAATATTCGATTATGGAGTGTGTAGTTCATATAAAAATTCATTTAAGTAGTTACCGCCTCAAATTTCGTTTTAATTTCGATTTGCTGAAATCATTTCAAGTAAAGAGCATTAAGAACTATTTCAAGACCAAAAAAAAACATGAACTGACATTTTATTGACTATCGTAACATTTATTTCTTGTGTATTTATTTTTTCAGGTAGTCGTTTGTTGGCTTTTCTGCTAAACACTCTTACTAAATAATATCGACGAAATATGGAAAAACAAAGAAACAAAAACAGTTTTGAAAAATAATGAAGCTTTACTTATTTAGTACAATAATCCGAAACAGCAAAATGGGATGTTAAAAAAAGTAAACGCGTAATTACTTTAGATTTTTAAAGCAAAGAACCGATATAAATATGAATAAGAAAAAATGGCGCCCTTTTCAAACAGAACAGCTTCGTTTTAGTTTTACAGTATTGAACGGTGTAGTATTGCGCCGTCGGATTCAGGGTTGTACTATTGCAATGTAAAAACACGCAGAAAGGGTTGTAATCAACCGAATTCCTTCTTGTTCACTGACAAAAAGCTTAAACAGATATATAAATAAACATAAAAAGGTTATGTAAATGTTTTTAAAAAGACACGTAATCACGTGAGCAGGAATTTTTTTCCTTCTTTTAACAGGATAACAAGTAACGTTCTTATTTTTTATTATTTATCTATTTATCTATTTTCGAAAGAGTGCCACGTGCAAGCGGAGAAGGGAAAAACAGAGTTATGCAAAATTTCTGTCGAGAATTGTCTAAAGTTCCGATTTTTTTTTTTTTTTTTTGGCTTTCACTTTAATAAGAACGTGAATTTATGAGGTGAATTTATTCGGCCCAATATGATTCAACTCAAAAAAAAAAAAAGCTAACGTGAATTAAGATTAAAGTTCAGGTGTTATTGTGGACTCTCACTCCGTTTAAAAAACCTTGTTCAACTTTGTGACATATCTATATTCTCTGGAGGTCAGGCGCGAATGAACACCCAATAATTTTATTATACCATATTTCTTCAAACTGAAACATAATTATCAAAGTATACTTACGCAAATAGATATGAACAGTATTTGTTAAAGTTTGTGCAATATTTTAGTACAGGCGCGAACGCAGACCCCACAATTTTATTATACCATCCCTATTTAAGTTTAAACTTACTTATCAAAGTATGTGTATGTACATCTATATCAAAAACCCCTTGTAAACGTTTTTTTTAAATTTTTTTATTTCCATACTTTGGAGGCCAGGTTCGAGCGCAGACCCCACAATTTTTATGAACCACCGTTCTGCTAGATGAAACATACCCATTCCTGATCCTCGATACATATTCTATCATTATATGCAATCAGTTTTTTAAAATAGTCAACCATATAAGAGCCTATTCGTGACCACACACTAACACATACACACACACAGACGTTCCGCTTTATATTATAGATGTATGAATTGTATGTAAACCAAAATATACAACTCTCTACCGTCATTTGTTAGCCTGGAAGCCACGCCCAAGAACACACACTCGCCATCACACACATCCACACACACCTGTATATATATGTATATATTTATCTAAGTCAAAAATAAAATTTAAAAATAAACTAAAACGCATGTACAAAACGTATAAGATTTTAAAAAATTTAGATCCATTTTCGACCTCTTAAAAACTGATTTAATCGGCTAAAGCCCCATAATAGAACGGTCCATAAAAATTATAATCATTTGAGGAATCTAACGCCGCTTTGTTTCGAAAGTTATAGAGTTTGTAAATATGGAGACGGATAGACTAACAGGCATACATGTACCCTTTCTATATATTAGACTAGCGAGTGGTGCCCGCTTTGCCCGGGCGAAAAATACGCTTAAATATAGTGACGTTACCACTGCACCAACATGACACGTATATGAACAGATCAAAAATGTAAAATTAAAAATAACTAAGACGAATGTACACAACGTATAACAATTTTTCTTTATTTCTGACCCAATGTGTAACTAATTAAAAACTATTTTAACCGGCTTCAACCATAAAAGTACGGTCCATAAAAAATCCGATATTTAAAATCCCTAATTTTAGTTTTGTAGGAGATAAAGTTTGAAAATATGAAGACGAACAGACAGACATATATATTAGACTAGCCCGAGGTGGGTAAGGGGTGTCCGATTTTGCGCAGGCGTAAAATACACTTAAATATGATGTTTTAATTTGTACAGATTTCGTCTATCTATCGATCTATCTATCTATCTATCTATCTATCTATCTATCTATCTATAAAACTGAACGTGTCTTTGTGTGTGTGTTTCTGCCTGTGTATCTGTGTACATTTTCCTTCGCAATAACTCTGTTACTTTTTAGTCTACACACTCGAAATTTGATATACAGGGTACTGAGATTTAGGAAAAAACTATGTGATCGGTTTTCGGTTAGAAATTTGGCTGTTAAAGGGGTCAACGATTTGACCTTTAAGAACTCTACCAAACTCCTCCGACAATTTGGGGTCTACACACTTGAAATTTACGATATACGTTCCTTGGACATGGCTTTAACTTAATAACTCAATGTGAACCCAAAACAATATCTTTTAAGGGGTCATAATAGGAAAGAAAGTTAAAAAAATCGGCCGTTTTTGTTTTTTTTGTTTTTATTGTCAGCATACACCTCCAAACATCAGGGCAACGCCGGGCACAAATCCTAATATATCTATGAAAATGAACGTGTCTGTGTGTCTGTCTCTGTGTCTGTTTGTCTGTGTGTCTGTGTACATTTCCCTACGCAATAACTCTGTCAATTTTTAGTCTACATGCTCGAAATTTGATATACAGGGTACTGAGATTTGTGAAAAATTCGATGTGATCGCTTTTCGGCCAGAAATTTGCCTGTTAAGGGGTCAAAATTCAACGATTTGACCTTTAAGAACTCTACCAAACTTCTCGAACAATTTTGGGTCTATACACTTGAAATTTAAGATATAGGTTTCTTGGACATGGATCTAACTTAATAAGTCGAGTTGAGCTGAAAACAATATATGTTAAGGGGTCGTAATATGGGTCAAAGTTAAAAAATTGCCTTTTTTTTTTGCTCAGCATGCACCTCAAAACAGCTAGGCAAGAAAGGCTAGCATTATTCTAGAGTCGTGATTTCAAAATGGAAAAATCTATCGTTGCCATCAGTTAAAATCGAAACTATAGCATGTAAAGCTGTGGCATTGCCATTGTACCAACGTGACATGACAATAATAAACCATTAAAAATTAAAAATAGACTAAGGTTAATATACAAAATGTATACCGATGTTTTTTAATGAAGACCTATTTTTACACCTTAAAATCTATTTTAACCGGCTACTCCCCCCCCCACCAAAAAAAAAAAAAACGGTCCGGGAAAGAATCCAAATATTGGATGCCCTTGGCGCCGCTCTGCGACTTTTAATTTCGTAGGAGATAGAGTTTGAAAATATGGAGAACAACAAAAATATTGCTTTTTATATATTATATCATGAAATTAGAGCAACAAATTGTATTAGTGTTACAATCTTGGTGAGCTTGAAAATTTTATCAAAATATATAAACAAGAAAAATCGCGAAATCCTAATTGACTGCCTTGCATTTATGGGAATGTATAAACACTTACAAACACACACATACACACACATTTATGTACTTATTAATGTATTACACAAACAAACGGCTTTTAACGTGGTGAACAAACCTATAATTCTATTAAAAAAAAAGTAATTGTCTATAGATGCATATAGAGTAATACTCATTTCGGAAGCCTCAAGATATTTGTATTGTTCATTTATTTTCGCTTAGAGCATTTTCAACACAATATAAATGAAATAATAATGCGGCTACCCTTAAAAGGAAAGGGCGTTGAATTCTATATTCACATTTGATAATTCATATGATTTAGAATATTTTGTATATATATATATATATATATATATATATATATATATATATATATATATATATATATATATATATACATATATATAGGGTGACCCCCCCAAAAAAAAACAGAGGGCATTCAATTGTTTTTCTGAGCATTTTACTATCAACGGAGGAAAAAGGCCAAACACCCTAGTGTTTTGATGTGGTGGTTTGAATATAATAAACTAGTTATGACCAACGTTTCATTTCACCCCAACAAAACACTAAGAAACGATGCCTAATTAGAGTTGGGGTCCGTTTATTTTTAGTCACCCTGTATATATATATATATATATATATATATATATATATATATATATATATATATATATATATATATTTATATATATATACATAGTAATTTATAAAATATATATGGCGATTAAGCTACACTGAATATTCTGCGTTTCATCCACTGTAGGATTCGTCAGGCCTATGCGCAAATTTTGTGGTTCATTCTTGTTTTTATATATGTTGAAGATTTCTAGTTAGCCAATCATATATATAAAAAAATACACATAGGTATATTCATATATATATATATATATAAAAAGGAGGGAAAGATCCACCTTAAACCACTAACCTAGTTCTAAAACAGATCCTTTGTTCGATAAAATGCATGCCCATTTGCTGATAGGAGGGGGCGCGGTGGATACTAGAAAGCTGATTGGCTAACTAGAAATCCTCAACATATATAAAAACAAGAAGCAACCACAAAATTCGCGCATAGGCCTGACGAATCCTACAGTGGATGAAAGGCAGAATATTCAGTGTAGCTTAATCGCCGTATATATTTTATAAATTACTAACTAGCTCTACCTACGTATTGAGCACTTTTGAAGTAAATACTTAAAGTTTACGCATAAATCTATACTTTCGTATATTAAATTTATGTGAGTAAATGAAGTAGTTATATATATATATTATATAATTTAATTTTCACCGCAAAGAAAGCATAGTACTACTTAGATGTAGGTTTATATATGTTGCAGGAATACTATGTGGGGAGTTCAGCAGTAAGATGTCTGTTCACATTACACTTAAACTTCTGCATGTCAGTGCAGTTGGGAAAACAGAAAACCGGAAGAGAATTCTAGAGTCTAGCAGTTCTGGGGAATAGCTTATTAGAGTAGAAGGTTTTCTTACATCTAGCGATCTTCTCAGTGTGTAGGGGTGAAAATTTGCTGATTGTCGGGTTTGTCGAGCGTATTTACGACAAGGGTGCACAAGGGCTTGTAATTCATCAGATCTTCTCCCATTAAAATACTTATAGAACAGGTAGATGGATGCAACATTTCGTCCATAGGACAGAGGTTCAAGTTTGAAGGACAGTTCATGACCTATCAGCTTGACAACTCTTTAAACGGCGAGAGACTAGTTGCAGATGCACGAGTCCAAATCTGACAACATTACTCCATACATGGGCTAATGGTGTCCTTGTAGTTTCACAGAATATTATCAGGCGTAAGTAACTTTCTAGCACGGTAGAGAGAACTCACCTTCCTTGCAGCTACCCTGGCAATGCTCTCAATGTATCTGTTCCAACTGATGTTCCTTGTAAAAGTAAGCCGAGTTGTTTGAAAATAGTACATCCAGATAATGTACCTTTAGCCATAGCTATTGGTAGGTGAGAAGGATTCTTGTAATTATTGAAAGAAACAATCTTAGTTTTGGCAGCATTGAATGTGACCACCAATCTTTGTCCTTTTTCCACTACACATTGAGGTTTTCCTTCTAGTGTTACTTCCATTTCTTTAGATATGTGTTCATTTATTTTCTCCTCATGCTTGTGATAAAGCGTGGTGTCATCAGAATATATACTCATCTCAAAGACAATATAACTATATATATATATATATATATATATATATGCACACGTGTACACACACACATATATATAAATATGACAAAGTTTTATAGCAAATTTCTTAGATGTTGTTAATCTTGCTTTTTATTTCTTTAGCAAGTGGAATTGTAATTATTGTCAGCAGCTATTTCGTACCGCAGAATTGTTCATGCAATTATTACGTTATTTTTTAAAAATGTATTTTCCCTTCAGTTTATCAGAAAAAAAAACGCAACTTATCAACTTTAAAAGAAAATTAAATAATATTGGCATGATTACATATATATATATATATATATATATATATATATAAATATATACTTTAAAGGTTAAGAATTAACATTTGAAATATTCATGCTTATTGAAACTTAAAGAATAATAAAAAGATAAAATATTCAAATTCAAAAAATCAAGCAAAATAAATAATATTGATTAAAAGTCATATAATTTCACATGTAATTAAAAAGTAATAATGTGTATGCATATATATATATATATATATATATATATATATACACTAAACATAAAATAATACTTATAACATATAGAAACGCAAATAAGGTAAATAAAGAAAGTATATAAAATGTATCACTTTTGTACAAAAATTCTATTAATACAGACACATCGCACTCGCTTTCAATGCGATATGATTTTGGCGATACAATAATGAAACTCAAAGATGAGCAGATAATCTTGACGATTAAACAGCAGTCCACACAAGAAAACCCATTTAGTCCACTTCTACGCCACCAGCAGAATAATTTCTGCAAAAATATAAAAAAAGTATCCCTAAAACAATTTGCTTTCAAATATTTTCAAACTCGTTCATTAAAAAAACATTAAAATAGATAGAAATTAGAAAAAAGACAACAAAAAAAGAAAGGCATTTAAAAAATGCCTCTAATTTTTAAATCATTCTGATTGACAATTGTCTTGGTGTAATGTGAGACTTTAAAAAAGAAACAGTTTTAATGGACATGTACAAAGAAGCAAAAAGTCCTTAAATAATTCCTGGAAAAAAGTCACTTATAATCATGTGACTACATAGAATATAAAACCCGGAATACAGAAATGTCACTCATTTATTCGGAACCGCTCCAGTTTTTTTTTTTTTTTAGTTCTTCAACTTTCTAAGTTACGAAATATAGGTTGTTCTTATATGACAAAGCACCACACGAACGCCAACGAATAGCCACCGTTAATCGCTGGCAAAAGTAAATAGAAAAAGGCTGCGACTATGCTGAATAATAAATTCTGGGGCATAGAAGGTCGCTTGTTTTAATGGTACCACTTTCTACCTTGGAGCTTCTTTTGGAACAACCCTTTATTTGTATACAATTATGCTTCTCTCAAATCTAATTTTACGTTCAATGAATTTACAAACTAGTATTTTTACTTTGATTTATTAGTATTATCTATGCATTGTTTTGTATCTTTGCTTGTCTGATGATATAATAATGTTGACATTTCTTAAGGCTCATAGCAAAGCTGAAATTAGAGAAAGAACGCAGGAATAAAAGCAAATAATTCAACCAAACATTTCATGTATTAATTCTGAACAAAACATATATTCATATTTCCTTATCTATTTAAACCAATCCATTGGAATGTATGTAAATTGTTTATCGTTTATTGACATATGAATAAATATTTATACATATTATATTAATTAATATACATCTTAATGATAATAATAATGAAATCCGTAATTTTAGAACGACTTGTAACATTTTAGGAAAAAAATAATTCATTTCTGCTTTGTTAATACTGCAAGGGTGGCAGAAGCTTTTATTTATATGAATATAGTGTCTAATTTGGTATGAGGAAGGGTTAATGTGTCTAATGTATGAGATCTTGAGTCGTCACTTTAATTAGATTGGTATTAATAGTTATTGTTATTCGTAGTACATTGAATTTTATAGTAAAATTCCCTTTAAATCTATCTCTGGGATTTGTGTTGAAATCACTTTCACATCATAAACCATCATCTCTATAATATTCGATGATATGATCGGATTACATATGTCTCAGAATCTCTAGTAGGAACTGCCCGACTACAATAGAACCGCCTGCATTATCGTACGACCCCCCACCGCTTTGCTACATTTCGAGGTTATTTTATTTATACAAGTTTATTAAAATGAAAATTCAGTTATTTATCAAGGTCTTTCCTTCAAAGTACGGAAGAGTTTGTCTTCCACGCATAAAATTTTTGTTTGTCCTTATCACTAATTTTAATTGTATCTTGCTGCGAACTGTAATGCTTACTCCATGGAATCTTTGATAATAGTGAGGTGAAAATCTACAATATCTCGGTTTGCGAACCTACTTCTGTGTCGTTTTCTTATCGTTTTGAAGCAATTGAGTACTGAGTGTTTATCACAGAGATTGTGTTTTAGTTTTTCTTCTCATTCTATTGAGTATTTCTCTAATTATTGTCTTATTTGCCAAACCTATTTCAATTTTACACAGGTTAATAAGTCTCAACGTCGGTTTATTTGTGATATTTTCTTAATGGTCTTTCAAAACTACAAAGGCTAATTTTTGCGATAATTGATTTGCCCTGTCTTCCATGCTTTATGTTGCGGCTTCTTAATTGATCGATCTGTAAATCCAATTTGTTGCTATTTGATATTTATCGGTAATAGAATTGATTATTAGTTGTGTGTTATTTGTTGTCATACTGCATGCGGTTTTTTTTTGCTGTTTTACTCTCTTAATGTCCGTGACTAATATTTTTAGATAATTGTTTGGTTTGTCTGTGAAACAATGTTCTTGAATGGTTCTGCATTTCATCTACCTTCTCTACGTATTTCATTGATCTAACTATAACATTTGACCGCTTTACCTCTGATGATTCGTCTCATTCTATATCTTCAATCACACCATCTTGACTACTTCTTTATTTTTGCTCAGGAATATCCTCATGTACATCTGGTTGATGGGATTTACATATGTTTTTAGTAAAAAAAAACTCTAACGTTGATTTTTTTCCTATTTTGTGGGTTGTTAAAGATGATATGGTATGTCAGAAACCGTTTTCTACTGTTTCGTAGATAATGACAGGACAAATCTTGTATACATTTGTTCCTAGATTAAATCGTGGGGGTTCTTGGAACAAAACATGAAAGTTGTCTAGTTATATATTCTTATAACACGCATACACACCAAACACACACACACATCACATCCACACATATATATATATATATATATATATATATATATATATATATATATATATATATATATATATATATATATATACAGAGAGATAGATAGATAGATAGATATAGATATAGATAGATAGATCCTGGCTTGAGGCAGTTGCCTGTCTAGCCGCACTGATGAGCTGTGAAACAGCGAAAGAGTATTGTCTGTGAATGACTATATATATATATGTATATATGTGCATATATATATATATATATACATGCATTGAATGTACTTATCTTTACTATTTACTTTAGTTTCGCAGTTTCACATATCATCAACTTTACACAATCGAAATACGATATTGATCAGTTTATCTGTGGTGCACATTTAAAACAGGCGGAATTATCACTTTATACTTGAACGATCATACCAGCAGACTCCTTTAATCTGTCAATGCCATTAAAGTGACCATGTTATTCTCTAGATAATACCTACCGGACTTGGTCGACACTTCTTTCTTCTCTAAGCCGTGTACATCAACATCGAACATTCCCATTGTGGTCGAAATTCTTAAAACCGATGACTGGCTTTCAGCAATCGATAAATCGATCAATCTAGTGTTTCATAAGACAGCAGAGGAATAAATTCGGCTGACTCAGCGCGTATGGTGTAAACAGAAAGTGAGTTTTTTTTTTTTTACAATGTGTTATTAATTATTTTCGTGATTGAATTATGTACAGAGATATGTAATTTATATTAAATAATTCCGGTGTTTGTCTGCAAAAATTAGATTTTTTATCTAGTTTTCTATCTCTTGTTTATATCGCACTAATTTTTAATACAAAAATTACAAACTTAATTATTTATTTCCTTGCATAGTTTTATTATAATTCTGATTTGTATTCTTTTTATCTTATATATATATATATATATATATATATATATATATATATATATATATATATATATATATATATAAATCGATTACATTATAGTTACTGGGCCCAACTTCCAGCATGTCATCAGCATTGAAAACTATTTCGGGGGAAGATTCGGGCATGATCAGCAGACTTACTTGTGTGGCCCGCCCGAATGCTGTTATCATTAGATTCATTAGATTTAGATGCAAATCCTGCATATTTTTTTAATAGAAATATGCGGTTTATTGAGTACTCTTGGACATTTCATGCTATAAGTTGGAGGCGATGCTGTTAAACTTAAGGGAGTCAGCTCGTTAAATAATGTAAACATGTGTGTATAAATGTAAGTAAACGGAGAGAATGATAGCGCGTGTATACAAGTTAAAATATTTCCACACTGAGTATAGTACAATGGAAGTTAAAGTGTATAGAATGTCTATTTATTTTTAAATGATTTAAGAGATTGCACAATGCTAGGCAGCTTTAAAGTTACTATTACCCAACAGATTTCAAAAACCATTTTCCATCGCGAAATAGATTGTTGTAATACGTTGTTTTTTTTGTGTTTTACATCATACATGTGATATATATATATATGTATATATATATACACATATACATATATATACATATATATGTGTGCATATGTATACATATATAAACACATACATATATATATATATATATATATTTCATGATGACTTCAAGGGATAAAAAAAAACTTTATTATGGCTGTTAAAAAAGGAAGACTGAGTTTTTTGTATCTATGGTAAAATAAAGGGCGGATGGAAAACATTTAATAAAGGTAAAAAAATAATAAATAAATAAGTGGGTAGAGTCAGTCGAGCAAGTTTCGCCTTCACTTTTCATTTATATATATATATATATATATATATATATATATATATATATATATATATATATATATATATATGTAGTCATCCACACACAGTGCTGTTTCACCGTTTCACAGCTCATCAATGCGGCTAGACAGGCAACTACTTCAAGCCAGGATTGAAACCCGACCGCCTGTACGGCAGTCAGGGCTCCTTACCATTACGCTAATCGGCGGCTGCTATTCAAGTCGTGTAATACCTAAGCTCGATTAGTTTACACAAAGAGCATCGCTTTATACGCTAATGGTAAATTGTGTATCACTTTTCAATATGCTAAACGCAGCATGAGAAGCATTATAGTCATCCATTTACACACACACGGACACACATACATACATATATATACTTCGCTCTCACTTTTTAGATACATATATACACTTTGCTCTCGCTTTTAATATATATATATATATATATAATTATTTTTTTTACTATAATAATTAAATACCTACAGACACTAGTGTTTCATCTTTTCGGGATTCTTCAGTGCAGGGTGTCACGATTACTACCAGTCGAACGATTCGAACTCCGCGACACGCGACATCTCTGGCTCGATTAGCGGAGGCCGTATCCATTCGGCTACCATTAACCGTGTGAAATAGCGTTGAATTTTAAACATTTTAATTTAAATGTTCATTACGTCAGACAGACAGTGATCAAATCGTTATACGATGATCTACGCATAAGAGCTAAATTGACCGACTTTTAATTCACCTGAAAGTGCTCAACGATAAGAAACGAATTTCTTAAAGGGGCTGTCATAATTATTTTTTTTACTATAATAATTAAATACCTACAGACACTAGTGTTTCATCCTTTCGGGATTCTTCAGTGCAGGGTGTCACGATTACTACCAGTCGAACGATTCGAACCCCGCGACACGAGACATCTCTCTCTCTCTCTCTCTCTATATATATATATATATATATATATATATATATATATATATATGTATATACATATATATATATATACATTTTAATTTGTCTTTACGCCAATCATGGCATATATTCGATTCTCAAAAATTGTAAAATGTCTGGAAGCTTTTTAACTTTCTTATTTTAATTTTTCTTGCCTGGTGGAATCAAATATAATAGAAACGGTCTGCACATCGTAGCAATCACTACTGTAGAGTGACAATTACTGCCGTCGAGAGATTGGAACCCGTATTTGATGGTCTTAATATCGTTGTGCCTGTAGTCGGCTTCATAAATGTTTAATTTCCCTTAGTTATCGTAGTTGTTAACGCTGGCCTTGAGGTAATATTCCTTGTTGATAGAGTCAAAGGTGAATTTACTGCAGGATTTAGAAACATAACACCCTAGTAGGTTCAAAAACTAATTATTTATAATTTTTAATTATTTCGTTTGTTTTAAGAAGTAGCAAGAAATATTGAGCATTGTCTAAAATATTACAAGCGATCGGTTTACCTTGTGCGAAACCACGGTTTTCGGTCGTTCGATCGTTTTAGATTGTCCTTCTTACGTCATGCATGCATTTGGCTTAATAAATATTACATTTCTCAGAACTAACGTGTCGGTTAACGTGGCATAATGTTAACGCTACTTGCCACTGGAGAAATAGTGGTTTGGGGCGGCGTTTTAATTCTGCACTTATGGTTGTGAAAACATGAACAAACTGTGACTGTAACTATAAAAAATGACATTGACAATTATAAATGTGTGTATATAATATGTATTTATTTTTTTCACTCTAACAATACATATTGCAAATTTGACCACCCACACACACCTATACACACACCTATATATATATATATATATATATATATATATATATATATATGTGTGTGTGTGTGTGTGTGTGTGTGTGTGTGTGTATAGTATACATATTAAGCTACACGTAATATTCCGCGCATAAGCCTGAAGTGAATGAAACACGGAATATTCAGTGTAGCTTAATCACCATATATATTTTATAACTTACTATACTATACATATATATATATATATATAAATTTATATATATATATATATATATATATATATATATAAAACGAATCTATATTACAAAGTCAAAGTTGATGTTCATATTACCATTTACTCATAATAAAAAGAATATAGGCATGCTTACCTTATTCCGAAAACATTAGATGACTAGTTTCAATTGTGCATTATGATATAATTGCCATCTTTGATTTTTGAATTCAACATAATAAAATAGGACACTATTAATAGTTAAATACTGTATATAAATTTAGAATATTGTAGAAAAAATCGAATATGATTAACATAGTACAATATAAATAATTTTAATAATTTAGAATACATAGAAGAAACGCATGGATGATGAGTTAAACATAATTGAATAATATTACTGAAGCAATAATAATTGATTTAAAGTCATACTAAAACATGTATAACACAATAGGCATTGTAATGTATTCAAGTGTAATAAACTATGTTTAAATCACAGTGGATACAATGACACCTATTATAATAGAATTAACTACTTAGGTTTATACGCACAGGAAATGTAATTTTATTTAATGCTACACAATACATTGGATAGGATAACAACTCTCGAGTAATGCTAGAGGACGAGCGAAAGAAATAAGTACACCAAATAACCCATAACCAGGGCCAGTCTTTAAAAATTGGAGGACTTAAACGAAGTGATTTTGGATGGCCTCACATGTAATAAAAAATAAAAATAAATACACAAATATAGAATTGAGTTTATTAAGACACTAGACGTATTTTTATCTGGATTAATAAATAATTGAAATTCTTACAAACATATTCGTGCAGATATGAACTTTCAACAGAAATCAACCTTTTGTGGTTTGATAGCAACAAAGTATCGAATAAATTGTGAATAATCCAAAGACCGGACGATATTTTGTTCGATAGATATCATCGCCAGACTGTTCAGGCGTTTTATCGGTATTGTCTAATAGTTTTTATTAATTATTTAATTTTATTAATAGACCTGAACAAAGTAGTTTCATACACACGTGATCCGGCAGCTAGAATGAACATAATTGATGTGCGATTAATGCAATGACTATAAATACATTGTCTGCGTATAATATGCAAGATTAGATTAGATTCTATAAATAAAGTAGATGAATTAATCGGCAGACACTTTGTCTGGTAGCTTTTTAAATAGAAACCCACCACTGCGTATCTATATTAATATTTATGGGTAATTTCTCTAGTGAATTCTACTTTTACTTTAAGTATGCACGGAAATGCACGTTTGTATCACACGCCTATATTAAAACGCCTAGGTTTATATCCATAATTAACATTATGTATACATATTTTCTTCTTAGGATTCCTGTGCGAGGCCCCCATTAATCGGAGGCCTTAAGCAATTGCCTAGTAGGCCTATGGCAAACGCCGCTTTAGTAAAGAAAAGAAAAAAGAAAGAAAAGCATATCAAATTACCAATTTACAACCTAGAAAAATAAATAACATAAAATTAAACACCTTTATATGGCAATGAATTTTAATTCATCTTATAAAATATATAAAAACTATGGGTTACGTTCGGCATAGCATTCATATTATAGCAAATACATTGAAGACATTACCAAGATTTCTACAAGTAAGGTTGACTCTCTTTACTGTGATAGAAACTATTCAAACCTGAAAATATTCAATATCTCTACTAACCTATCATTTGTCTATGCAGAGAGCATAACTGCCACGTCTAGACTGGTCTATCAATCACTAGTCATTCGCTCTTATACAGGGTTCAGAAAAGATTACCCAACGTAACTATTCATGCACAGTAAACCAAACATATATCTTTATCACATCGCCGCAATATTGCAAATTTGTGCCTATTTGACATATAGTCTCGTGGTTGCGAATAAAATCTTTAAAATGATGGGCTTAGTTGTCGGCAATCGGATGTTAATGATCAACTTTGAACCAAAGTCAAAGCTATTCCACGCACAACTGTTCACGAATTTCTGAATTACACGTAATGTATACGAAAATTTACAATCACGTAAAAGCTTTTTGAAATTACAAAAAAAAAAAAACTTGATAAATAGATGGCTCACGAAGTAAACGGCGGCAAAATAAACCTGTTATGAAGTGTCACTTTCTAGTCTTTTTCCGCAACAAGAACGATCCGTTTCTCAACCGAGTTGTGACTTGCGATGAAAACGTTATTTACAACCGGCGACACTCAGCTCAGTGCTTAGAGGCCGACGAAGCTCCACGACACTTTCAGAAACCAGACTTGCACCAAAAGAAGGTAATGATGAATTTTGGTTGTCTGCGATCAGTTTCATCCATTTTATTTTAATGCAGGAAGAAATTATTACGACGACGAAGTACTGTCAATAAATGGATGAAATTCATCAGAAACCTCGACAACAACATGAAGCATTAGCCATTAGTAAAAGTCCAATTCTCCCCCGTGCTAATGCCCGACAGCAAGTTGATAAACCGATCTTGAAAAAGTTGAACGAACTAAGCTACGAAACTCTCCCTCATCCGCTATTCTCTGTGGACTTTTCACCTTCCGACTACAACGTGTTTAAGCATATCGACAACATTCTGTGTGAGAAATGCTTAAAACACCTAAACGATATCAAACCCCCTTTCGGCAACTTTGGCAACCAGAGCGCAAGATTTTTAGGCTACTGACATAAATATACTTGTTTTGTGTTGGCGACATTTTGTTAATTCTGATGGTGTTCATTTCGATTAATATTTTTTTCTTTGAACTAAGATGTATTCATCTTAATTTAAGAGTCAAACACCGCAACAACTTTCTTGTCACCATGGTATAAATCGTATCTGCAGTTAGTCGGGGATAACACCGGTCGAAATGTTATGACAATTACTGCACGATCGGAACATTTTCTCGTATATTATTAATAATACATTTTTTTACTTGATGCTCACCATTTATAAAGGACCGGAGGCTACTCGAGGGTAAAAAACTAATAAGTGCTAGGTTGAGTGGTAAACAACGCCCTGATTATCGATAATGATTGCACTTTGGTGAAGAGTATTTATGCAAATTGATTACTCGAGAATTTATTTACATTAGCATTAAAAACGACCAATTTTTAGCTAGCATCGAAACACACATGCAGTGTTTTACTTCAAAGATTGGTAATACTTAGGAAAGGCAGTCTATTCATGGAACTTTTGCAAAGTTTAGGCATAGACAAAATGGAGTTTTCGACCGTTGTTTTGATTAGAGGAGCATTTGTTAGGGACTTTTTAAAGAAGGGACCACAGTTTGATCCTCAGTCGAACATATACAATGTAAAGCATAGTCGTCATTTGTGAGCAAATGCAAGAGAAAAATAAACGATTTGTGTATGTGTTGAATAACCAGTAAAGAGTTGCGAACACCCAGCATAGTAGTAATATGCAGAGATGGTACCGGTGTCTACTGAAAGCGTGCGGAGTACAGAATAGGTAGAGAGAAAAAAAGGACCTACTTCCTTTAAAAATGATGTCATAGTTATCGTGTCATTCCATGTAACATGTGTATATAATGTCCTGCAAAAGTTATATAAGATGGTGGCTAATAGGCTAGACTTAATAAATATGCACGTAACTAGACAGGGACATTTTTAAGAAGGGACCACAGTTTGGAGCTCATTCAAACACATACCATGTATAGCATAGACGACATTTGTAAACACACGCAAAAGAAACGATGTCTGATTTGAAGAAATCAAATCAGAGTTTTCAGTTAATGTGATACATAACTAACGTCTGGTAGCAATGCTAGTATACAAACACATTTGTGTGTTTTCTCGTGTGCTGTTTTTCCAGAGAATGGCGATGTTTAAAGACACTTCCCTGAAGTGAACACAAATGGAAGACCTAGCCGTAAATCGTGATAACTGATGAAAGTTGCCGGAGGTGAAAACGAAAAAAAAAAAAGAAAATAAAAAAGAAAATGTAAACAAATTCGGCGGAATCGTTCTTGTCTGATTCCAATGCTTATTTATTTTGCAGAATCCAATGGATTCTTCATAAGTGGATTAACGTAACGCTTTGAGATACTGAGATTCTTTTCAAAGTCTATAAATCACAATCCATTATATAACTATATACGTGCTCCCAACGGCATTTTTGATTCTTTAGAAGAATTAAGAAGCACACAAATTATACACACACACACACACACACATATATATATATATATATATATATATATATATATATATATATATATATATATATATATATATATATATATATGCATGCATATGTGTTTGCGCAAATCGAAGTAGAAAAAATATTCATTTTTCGTTAACACCAGCAGTTATACCCATATCTTTAAGGCAATTATAATATGTGTCGAAGCTCATTCAGGCCGGAATTTTCCAGCAGATTGATAGATATTGTTGCTTATTTATTTTAGCCCGTTCGTTTATTTTTGTATGCATTGTCATATTTTTTATATATACACTATTCTAATTTATATTAAATGATACAGGACAGCTAGAGTAAGTTGAAGGCGGATCCACTTTTTATTGGATTGGAAAACCAAGTTCTGAGAAACGTGTATCTGGCGTAAGGTTTGCGATCAGGAATGATATTACAAAAATCTTGAGTCGCTGTCTGTTGGTATAAATGACAGACTTATGTCCTTGCGCGTTGCAGTAGAAAAGGACAAATATGACACGTTTTTGAGTTGCTATGTCCCTACACTTAATTCATTTGACGAGTTAAAAAAGAGGTCTTATTCCTCTTTACGTTAACAGATTAACAAGGTCTGTACACAGGATAAGCTGTTTGTCTTGGCCGACTTGAATGCTCGTGTGGGTAGTGATACACAATTTTGGAGAAATGTCATTGGTTCACATGGAATTGGTAAAGTCAACTAAAATGTTGTTATCTTAGTGTCTCTTTGAAGTGAATTTGATCGTTGGCTCACTAATACAGTGTTTCATCTGCCTAATTGCAAGAAAGCCGGTTGGAAACATACCTGGTCTAATCATCATCATCTCATTGAATATGTCATTATGTGTCGTTCTGATAGACAATATATAAATGTCACACGCTCTTACAGCATCGGGGAATGTTGGTCAGACCATAAATTGATCTGCTCCACAAAACTAACGTAATTCTTCCATCAAGAGAATTGATGTAGGAAAGTTGAAGGTTAAGGGGACAATGCACTCGTTTTCAAAAACTTCTGATGAAAAGCTGTCCTCCGTTGTAAGTGGGAATGGCATTGAGGCATCTTGGAGAGAAGTTAAAACTGAAGTATCTGACACTGCCAAAGAGTCATTAGGATATGTTCGAAGGAGAAACCAAGATCGGTTTGATTAAAATGCTCCAACTATCGTCCCTCTGCTCGATAACATGCATCAAATTCATCTAGTACGGATTACTGACAAAATTTCTTCAGTGAAACAAAAGGCATTCGGAATGGCAAAAATGTTGGCACAAATCATTCTACCAAAACCTCAATGGGGGGTGCCCCCATCTTAAGGAGGACATATCCAATATTTTCGTAGGATGGCCTTCTACTACTGATGAGAAGAAATTGCTAAGCGCTGGGCTGAACACTTTTCAAATATTTTAAACGTAGGATCGACAGTGGATAAAGTAGTGATTGATGATATTCCTCAGAGGCCAACCATCGCGACGCTTGCTGATAGTCAATCCATGTCGGAGATTGAATGGGCTGTAAAGCAACTTTCAAATGGTAAGGCTCCAGGTGATGACGGCATACCGGCAGAAGTATAAAAATGTGGAAGCCAACTGCTAATTAGGAAACTAAGTGGCCTGTTTTCATTAATACGGAAACTTAGTACCGTACCACAACAGTTCAAAGACACGTCAATTATTCATCTGTTTAAGCATAAGGGAACTAAGCGTGAGTGTGATAACCATAGAGGAATGTATCTTTTATCTGTTACTAGTAAGATTCTAGCTCGTGTAAACTTAAACAGATTCAATGGTGCAATCTGTAAAACTGTGCTCCCAGAACCCCAGTGTTGTTTTAGGGCAGAAAGAGGTACTGTGGTCATGATCTTCAGCCTTAGGCAAGTACAGAAAAAGCGTTGGAGCAGACTAAGGACTGGTTTGTTATATTCGTTGACCTAGCAAAGGTATTTGATAGCGTCTTAAGGGATACCCTGTGCACTGTTTGGAAAAAGGCTCGGTATTACAGACATGATGTTGAATGTTATTATCTACTTTCACTGGGGAATGGTGTTGACAGTACGATCTTGCTATAAACAAGGTAAACCTTTTGAAATGTTAAATAGAACTAAGCAAGGATCTGTCCTTGCTCCGATCCCATTTGCTCTTTTCTTTTCGGCGATTCTTAAGATAGCTTTCAAGAACAGTGCAGGAGGTGTAAGTGTTGAGTATCGATTATGTGGGCGATTATTTAACTAGCAACGGTTCAGGGACAAAGCCTTCTGTACAGACCGTTCTAAGTCTCTTTCATGCTGATGACTGTACTCTTGTCACCCATAGTCTTTGTGGCATGCTTAACATCCTCAATAGCTTTTCTGGTGCATGTAATGCCTTCGGTCTTACAATTAGCATAATAAGACTGAAATTATTCACCAGCCAAACAAAACGCTACGCCCTCTTCACCACCAGTGCTTTATGTTAATGGTGTAGCTTTGACAACAGTATCTTTTACATATCTCGGATCTGTTGTGTCTGATGATGCTTAATTTGAAAAGGACATCCAAAGTAGAATTAATAAAGCTAGTGAGACATTTAGAAGGTTGCAACACAGACTCTGGAACAACCGCGATATGTCTCTATAAATGAAGGTGGTAGTCTACAAATCTGTTGTTGTGCCTACTCTTCTGTATGGTGCCGAAACGTGGACCTTGTATCGCAAGAATATAAATCAGCTTGAGTCCTTCCATGTGAGATATCTGCGTTCTCTTAGCAATGTTGGATGGCAGGATCGTATTCCAAATAGTGAATTACTGGGAAGATGTGAAATCACTGGTATTGGATCATTTTTGATCAGGATAAAAATTCGGTGGTCGGGTCATCTTGCGAGAATGGATGACTCAAGAGTTCTTAAGCAACTTTTTTATGGGCAACTGGCAAATTCTTGCCGCCCTTTAAAATGTCCCCTGCTTTGTTACAAAGATAAACTAAAGGACAACCTGAAGCGTTTTGGAATTTCTCTGAGTTCCTGGGAGAGTGCAGCAAGGGGTCGCAGAGATCGGAGGAAGATGTGTTTTTAGGGCCAAAAAAATTGGGCATAACCGCCTTCGTCATAGGGACACCATTCGTGCAAATCTGAAAGCAAAACACCAGAAAAGTCTACCAAAAATGATTATGTATGCAACTGTGGTTTCAAAGCACGCAGCTAAGCAGGGTCATCTGTTGACCGACGAGCATATGCAAGTTCACCATCTGCGGAGGAGTTTGTCGGACGTCTACAAGATTGCAATTATGTATGTGGTGTCACAAAGTTTAGGAGCTGCTGAAGATGGCATACTTGACCCCCATTCATCAATCGTCTTCGATGAGAGAATCCACCACACACACACACACACACACACACATATATATATATATATATATATATATATATATATATATATATAAGGAGAGAGAAAGAGAGAGCGAGGGAGAAAGAGAGATACATTTATACATTTTATGGTATCTACAAACTCCATATCATAAAATAATACATTACATACATGTATTTCTAATAATTAAGGCTTAATTCTGGCAACGTCATTTGTTTATATCAAATAGTGAATTGAAAAATATGTACATAATTTATCAAACTTGCGACTTAAGAGATCGTTTTGACACGTATGAATTGACATTAAACTTTAAAACGATCCTATCCACGTTTCCAAGGAAACTTTCCTCTTTCCTAGTATTTCATTAAAGTAAAATTCATGGAAAAATAACGATACAATTCATTTTTAACATCAAGGTTATAAATTCATATGATGAAGTTTACTTGGTAGGTAGGGCTTTAATTTATTAAACGTGCATAAACAACATTTATGTTTATATTTTTATTTGACCTCATTGCTATTTTAATCATTATTAGAATTATTTCATTTTGTATAAAATCTCATCACAGTGGAAAAGGCTGTGGCTTTCTTCATTGCTTGAGTGACACCCAGTTTTCTCAAATTTTCGGTTTCTGAGTTTCTTTAAATGTTGCTTTGTTGCAACAACCGCTTACCAATGTATTCAACCTTCAACCAAAATCACTTTATCGATTTCCCACATTTCTTAGTAGAAGAACCAATTTTATACGCTTTCTTGAAGTTTCATATAACTAAGCTGTATTGGATGTTCCTTCCATCGTTTCGTTTTATTTTTTCTTTCTGTTATCCTGTGGCTGCTTAGTGTTTGTACTTTGTACGTGTTAATTTCCGTAGAAGAGTTTTTTTTTCGTCAGCAGTTTACTTTCAGTCTTCGCCTTTATTCCAATTCCTCCTACTGATTTCTTCTAGGTTTTCAGGACTGTCCTTAGTGCCGTTCCACTTAATTGTACTATATTTTTATATTCTATATTCTTTTAACTTCTTAAGCAAATTTTACGTCTTTGCATTGTTTATCACTTAGTCTCGATGTTGTTGCATTTATTTGTACGAACGACAGTTCTATACTACTTATTTTTTGATAGCAACAGCCCTTACTCTTCTCTTTGTATTGAGAGATTATAAGCTACGACCTGTGTCCAGTATTATCCGCCCTGTTGAGGTAAATATCTGATTGCTTGTTCGCCCCTCTTAGCTCTTTTTCAACCTCTATTTCTGATAATAACCGATGCTTGTGTTTTACTGTGATTATGTGTATCTTCGTTTGCCTTTTAGTGTAATGTATTTATGAATATTATTTTCAGCACAACTATTCTCATTATTACAATACATTATTATTATTATTATTATAACTAGTATTGGCTCGCAAGGAACTTTCACACATGTACAGCTTGGTGTGTTCCCTGGAAGCTGAGTGGCAAAGATTTCCCCAGGTTTCCAGTGCTCTCCACCTCTTTCGATAACATTTGCAAATAAATTTGCACTATCGCAATAGCTGCTTGTCATTGATTTCTCGTTGGCAGCAGCTATTGGTCTTTGCTAGGATTTGCGTAGCAATAAGCCTCCCCAAGGTCCCATTTCTCTTCGGACTTATTGGGCTGAGGTCTGGTCAGTTCATCGGTATTTTCTTCCTCCTTGACTTTACTTGGTTATTTGGGCTTGCTCTTTTTGGGGGGAGTTAGTGATGTGACAATGGGGCTAGGGTTAGTGAAAATAATAGATATGTGGTTTCAGTGTTCTTGATTCCATATAGTGTTTCATGTTTTGCCTTTGCAGCATTTTGTCTGACCCGCACTTGTTGCTCCTGTCGGTTAGTTTTCACATTAAACGGGGTTTCATAATATTTCAGCTGTTTTCATGATTCTTGTTCGTTGTATTTTTCCAGTCATTCCTTTGATTCCAATTTCTCCCATTCTTTTTACAAGGTTTTTGGGGAGTGTTCCTAGTGCTCTTACTATTATAGATATTATTTTGATTTTCTTCATCTTCCATATCCCTTTTAGCTCTCTGGTTATGTCTGTGCATTTGTTCCATTTTTCTTTTTCTTTGATATTCACCCTGTGATCAACTGGAACAGCAAAGTCTACAGTTTGACATGTTTTTTATTACTTTATTGGCTTATTGACGATTCCAAATATTTTGAGGTTGATAATACTTAATGATCTTCATGCCTTTTTCCGTTTGCATTAATGTATGTTATGTTCCTTGATATGGAACTAGATCCCTTTTTCTTTCAATAATGTTGGAAACCCAGTCAATATAAATGTAATTAAATTGTAAAATACATACACCTATCTCTGGAGACGGTGGTAAATGCTCACATAAAAATATGGTCGTTTATATTATTTGGTATGTGTCTTAGTCGACGTTCTTTATATGCATTTAAGCATAAATAATTATACCGAACAAATAATTTCTACATTTCAACTAATTAGAGCAACTTTGGCGGAACACACTCAATAAGCTACTTATAAAATAAATATGGGGGACTTTAAATTGTGGTGATGGGACTAAAAGTTAACGCTTTTTAAGTTGTGTACAACATAGCTAATTTTCAAATCTGTTAAGGAAGTCAGATTGGATGATATTGTGTAACAATAATATTTAAACAGAAATTTCGATGTAATACTAAGGTAAGAGACATCGGAAATCATATAAGGAGTGGTAGAATAAAAGCTGATAGAGAAAATATAAGGATTTGGATAGAAATACTGAAAGAAAGTATTTTTCTCTTTGGATGCAAAAACTCATAAAAATCGGGCGTTTTTATCTTCCTTCGGTGAAGGCAATGAGACAATATGTAATTTTAAAGCACTCCCAAAGAATAACAAACAGAAATGTCATTCTTTCTTTTTGCGAACTGTTATCTTAATACTTGTTGTTGTTTCACCACGTTTCCGCTAACATCCTCTGGCTTCATTCAGGTTATTATCTGCGACGGGATAGGAATTCTGACTCTGGTAACTTTACTCCATTAATCACTGCTTTCAATATTTGCTGTCTCACTACCTTCCAAATGACCATTGTTTGCAGATAGCAGTTTCGATCCTACTAGAGCAGGCCAGGGGGTGAGCTGGCTAAAATGTAGTTTTACAACTACTGTGGAAGACAGTAATTTATCGGGATAAGTTACAAGAGTCAGCATTCCTATCCCGTCGCAAGATTATAACCTAAGTTCAAAAGATGAGTTGGTCGAAATATGGTGAAATAACAAATATGAAGATGAGAATAACAGTCTGCAAAAAGTATTTGATGCATAAATTATAAAACCTCCTCTCAAAGCATTTCCAAGATAAAAATTAAAAAAAAAAGATGATGGCGTCAATCAGCCAATGTATCGTTTGCATATTTGTGGCTTATAATTCTTAAAGTTAAATCTTAAAATAGCGAAGAGCTGTTAAAAGAAAAAAGAAATAGGAAAGAGAAATACAAAGAAACTTCTATTATATAATATTCAAAATGACCTTTACTGCCACTATCTCTAGGACTGCCACTATCTCTAGGTCAAACTATTACCGATGCAATCAAACATTACAATGTGACAATTATACGACCTGTTTATATTCCTTCAGATTGTTGTTGCTACTGTTGTTACTGTAAGGCAATTTAGTATTTCGCGTAGACCTAGTATAATCGTGGGTCAGATTTGTCTAAACTTACTTAGAAATACGTTGCTAACAGTTTTTTTTCCTAGAATGTAAGTTTCACTCTCGAAATCCAGAACATTAAGTCTTAGCAATCACATGCAAAGCTAGAAGTAGACAATACACGAGAATACCGCTGATTCAACATTGCGATTATCACTCTAAGATGCTTCTTAAACATCTATGTTTTCTGCACGTGGGGTAGAAACAAGCAGAGGACAACGAAAACTGATCATAACTTCAATGCGAGTTTTGCACATTCGATAACCGGATGAACCCAAGTTGCCACCGTCCTAGAAGAGTGAGAAACTGCTTAACAGGAGAGGTGCTGTTTCATTACAGTAAGGTGACACAGGAAACTGTAGTTTGTACTTATATCAGTTCGCATTATAATAGAATATAGTGAAAATATTTAGTCACGTTTCTTCAAGTCTGTGTGGTATCATACTTGATCTTTACTAGAGTAGATGCATTTATTATTTTAGATGTGTATTCGAATTCTTATAAAAGCTAATACCAACATGTCGGTCTGTAAGTCGGGCGCGTTTAATTTGGGAATATCATTTTGCTCATGAAATACGAGATGGAATGAGAGCATCCATTTTTATTGAATAAAAAAATAGTGGATGTTTTAATACAAATGAGTTTACAGTGTTGACTACACGCATTCATGAAACATTCTTAATTAAACAAAAAAAATAATGTTTTTATTTCCATTATAAATTTCCCCATTGCCTGTATAATTTGCATGATTTAGAAGTGTTCTATTTGCGTTTGCAGGCGTGAATGATTTCCGGTCTCTCTGCAGCTAAAATAAGGCAATTTATTAATGTGTTTAACAGTCGAAATTGTTTACAAATCCAGTATTTCTTCAAAAGTGTTGACAATTTTTCTTTTAGTCTTTCAAATATTCTATCATTTATTCCTCTCATGTTCCTGGTTTAAGAGGTTTCAAGGGTGTCTTTAATATTTGCCAGTTTTCTAAACGCGTCATTACCAAAGCGTTTCCCAAACCAGCTTCCTCATCTGCAATGCATACTTTGATTTCTGATTTAACAAAATTTAATAAAATATAAATTAATGACATAAAACTTTAAAAATATAATTAATGTGATTTCAAAAAAGCAAACGTAATAAAAAGTAAATGTTATAGTTTTGGCGCCGTACCAAAATGTATTTTTTGTTAATTTATATTAAAATACACATTTTTAATTACATTTGGTAAAATATGTTTGTTCAATCGAAAAAACAGCACACGCATAGCTCACCGAGTCCATTTTGAAGTAGGCCCTTTATTTTTAGCAAATAATGTGTTCACTGTTATTTCCCGCTGAGTGACACAAGTGAAGAGATTCGGGCAATATCGTCCGGATAAATGACAGAAATGAATAGATGAGAATTATGCTAAGAATTCACATTGGATTGGCGGATTGCGGAAATTAAGGAGATGATTGCGAAACAAAGCCTATCTTTTATGAGAACCCATAAACCAACATCTCCATCAATTTCGATTAGAGAAACAACGAAGGGAATGAGCACAAGTTAAAAAGGGTTCACAATAGGGAACGTGTATTTATAAAGCTGTTTATGGACGTATAATATATATATATATATACATATATATATATATATATATATATATATATATGTATATATAGAGTCATCCACATGGAGTACTGTTTCGCTGTTTCACAGCTCATCAGTGGGCTAGACAAGCAACTACCTAGCAACTACCTAACGCCAGGATCGAAACCCGATCGGAGCTTCTAACCGTTGCGCTATACGGCTGCTGCTATGCAGGCAGGTAAGTACCATATAATAAATGATAGCGGAAGAGTATATATATACAAAATAAAATGAAAATTACAATTAAATTTACCAAAATGATCCAAGATGGTAAAATAAATTAAAATTAAATTAACTTTCTTGAAGTTATACATTTGGATTTCACCGTCACTGGATTATTTATATTCTAGCAAACGATCCATTCATGTGTAATCACCTTTTTCTCCAGCATATTCCCTCTGCTTCACTTTTTTTTGTTTTCAAGTAAGATCTTTGACTTACTTGTTGTTACATCAAATACTTTTGAATGCAAAATCTGATCCCGCATTTTGCTAATTCCTACCCTCTGATGAGAAGGAAAGTATTTCTATGAGACTCCGTGGATTAAGGACTATCCACTTATCTAGTGCTTCCTTTTCAGATTAAATATGTTTTAACTCTTTTTCAAAGTGTTTTTAACATGTTTTCGTAACTGTTTGCTCGTATATATATATATATATATATATATATATATATATATATATATATATATATATATATATAGTCTTTGAAGTTTTTAACATTTGAAACTATACAAAAAATTACTTTTTATCATTCGTTAAAAAAAACATCTAGTCAGTAAGTCATTTAATCACCTGCAATCACTGCATCAACTCTCTCGAATTTACTATAATACCAATTTTTTTTTATTTTTCAAGGGATCATCAGCTGTTTTCCATGAAACACTGTTTCGGGGATTTAAAAACAAAACAGTATATTGCATCATGGCTCCCCAGCAGTGTTGATCAAACACCACCACCCTTAATCTTAGGAAGAAGACATGTTACAAAAATTTGATCCAATTTCCTATTCTTAATTGCAATTACTAACCTTTTCATAGTATAAAAATGAATTTCTTACCTGTGCGATTAATCAATTTCCACATTTAAAATGGATACATTTTTTAATTTATCAGTCTTGTATTTATAAGATTTGGATTAATCCATTTAACTACTTATCAACCCCACTATAATTAGTAGTTTGTATATTTACATTCTTATTTATTTAAAATTAGATATATAAAGGTTTAAAATATTTTATTTTTACATATATACATTTTTATTTATTTATTTTTTTATTATATCTATAAATTTATTATATGTAATTATAAATACATTTTATACATTGCTAATATAGTTTTGGATTTCCTTTATTAATATAGTCTGGTTTATCTTAAACGAGTCAAAAGCAACAGGATAACGAACAAATGCTTTATTTAACTGTTTAAATATTTTATTTTTATCTCCCCCTTGTTTTATCATCCTTATTACTAAGCTAGAAACCGGTGGTATAAAATCTGTTAATTTAGAGTAACGCGAGCTATTCTCAAAAACTCTGACATAATAGTTCCATAAAACACAATAACAGGGCAGGTGCTATCCTTATGGGGCATACGTACAATTTTAAAGGGGAATGCGTTTCTTTTATCAAATATTTTATAAAGAAAAATCTCATTCTCAATTGTTATATCTAAATCCAGAAATGTAGCCTGTTGTCCTCTATGTTCACAATTCAATTTTAGTTCGTTTGGATATATAAGATGTTTATGTTTTTCGAATTCATCATTATCGTTTATGCATATAAGGTTATCTATAAATCTCCTACCCTATATATATATATATATATATATATATATATATATATATATATATATATATATATATATATATATACTCCGCTATCATTTATTATATTGTACTTACCTGCCTGCATAGCAGCAGCCGTATAGCGCAACGGCTAGAAGCTCCGATTTGGTTTCGATCCTGGTATTAGGTAGCGGAAGAGTATATATATATATATATATATATATATATATATATATATATATATATATATATATATATATATATATATACTCCGCTATCATTTATTATATGGTACTTACCTATGTGGGTGTCACTACGTGTATATATGTATGTATGTTTGTCTCTAAGCACACACACACATACATACATAGTCAAGATAATATATATATATATATATATATATATATATATATATATATATAATGTGTTTGTTTATCTTAAAGCTACTATGTTTATGAAATATGTGTAACCCTGGCCGTTTTCCTCTGTAAATTTAATCCAAAATGCACGTGTTAGAGTAATATATTAAATATGGCGTTGTATTTAAAAAAGAGACAATTGTTCTGATTCGTCGCAAATTGCAATTACTCAATGATTTGGTGTCTAGAGCGAATAATTTAGCCACATTGCTAAGTAAAGTTTATCAACCACGTGTGTAGTTAAAATAGAACCCATATGCGTTACACGTTACATCTTGAAAATGTAAAGACTGGAGTGAAGGAAAGGAGTATACAAAAAACCTCCCAGATCGTGTAATATGATAGCAACATCATTTCAGATTTAAGTATAGTATGCAATTTAATACAGCACGCATCGAACACTGAAGAGAAATTTCACTTTGTCATGTTCTGTTAAGTTTTATTTTAATCGTTAAGTTAGCATTTTTAATAGTTTTTATAAACTAATTATTTCAATTATTTTAATTAATTTCATAGGATTAATGCTGAAAAAGTAGTTGACGTGTCTTTAAGGTTTCTATATGGGATAGTGTTTTCGCTAGTTTCTCACGAATTTTATAGTCATATTTACGGTTTTTTTATTTAATAATATCAAAATGAAAACAGGGAAATCATGTAAGTGTCGCATTATAATAGGAGAAATAATTTAAAACATACTTTAAGAAACCGGTTGTAATGTAGACATTAATATATAAAATGATGAGAATGAATTATCGATCCCAAAAGCATATGATTATTTAAACGAATTATGTACAGGCTGGAACGATAAATTCATCGCCCTAAAAATGACGATATTATTCCATTTCAGTTTTATAAAGATCGGTTGTCTTTTTTTTGTTGCAGACCCTCCACTAGTTGCCTATTTATGTACATTTTTCAAGAACGATAGTTGCTTTATATCATGTCTGAAACTGGCACACTGTTCACCGAGCAATATCGGAAATTCGCCGCTGCAAATGCTTCGTACTGATCCAAGTTATGACAACAAGACCATTGCTAGCACCTTTAAAAATATAAATCCGAATTATACGGACGTGCCCAGGATTATGAAAACAAAGTGTTTGGTTAGGGTTATAGTCTTTGTTGCGGTTCTAAGTGATGGCTATTGTCGGGATTATTTCACCAACAAGAAAGGGGGTAAGAAAAGGAAGTAAGGGCTTGCAACGAAATGGTGACGTTGCTTACAAGCAGTCTTTTCTTTCCTTGTAAAGGGAACAATTAACTGGTAACGTTTGCCGAATAGCAGTAACGCGGTAATCAGTCTAAGAGACGCCAACCGACTAGCAAGCTAGGTAACTAGCTTCTTAACTAATCACTAACCCGTAGTGATACAACTCCTTTTATACATCCTAACTCTCAGTGGCGAGAATTCCAACGTGATTTCCAACGAGATTAGAATGTCTATTTAACTTAGTAGTAAATAGACACCCAGTTTCTCCGTAATGGCAAAACAGCAGTCCAGTGTCTTTTCTTCCCTCCGATCCACCTCCCGGTAAGTCAAATCAATTTCAATTCTTACACTATATCATGCCACTTCACATCTTCGAAGTCAGCTTGAAAGTTAACACAAAGCGTACTTAGATTTTATGTGGAGTGTGCTGATCCACTGATGCAATCAAGTGGTCGCTGGCACTTACAAGTCCGACAAAAACAGGCTTCATGAGGAGTGCTATGACTTTGTACCCTTTATGCTCACTGCCCCTTCCTTCCCCGACATGAAATCGATGCACTACTTAGATTGGTCATACGTCGAGAACATCACCAACAAAAAATCCCACAACAACAAAGCCATACTGATCACCGCCATTCACCGAAGTTTCACCATTCCAGCCGGTGCATGTGAAAAAGGATTCCTCCCAGTTCCGGATCCGTATCGAGGCAATGATTGAGATTGAAGGCATCTACATTAAATAGATAAAAACTATACTACATAATCAAGATACTTGGGTAGATTTTCTTTTTCAATAAAAGTATTAAAATAAAGCAGTACTGTTTTTCTTTTCTTTTGGGGGACACTTTTATCGTTCCAGTCTGCATTTAAAATAACCACGTGTTAGTACATTGTAGAATAATTGTACCTATTTACTATGCCTCCCCACGGGACAGAGTTAGACACCAGGGTCGTTTTTTAACGTGGAGAAAAGGTACAAAAATAGAAATTGCCTCAGTCGTGAAGGATTTCTCCTCCACTGAAAGAGAACAAGAAATAGAAGTGCAGCATCTGAAGAACAGCTGCTACACTTTGATCCTGACCAAAAGGCCAAGGATTGTAGAATAATTGTATCAGATGTACAAAAACGATATACACAAAGAAGAAAAAAAACACTACCAAGATATTATATCACTTAAAAGAGGAAGTGGTTTTGTTTATTTATAGTTATTTATTTTTCAGTTGTCTGATAAAGTACCAGGTACAGAAAGCTGAGAAGCATTTCACTCAATTGATTTAAGAAGTATCGAATTGCGATAGACTACGCTGGATGCACCGTATATAATGGAGCGTATTTTATTGTTACCATATCAACAGTGCAGTCAGCTTTAAAGAAGAGATGATAAAAAATTGAAGAAAGTGCTATACGTCACGCATCAGAGTAATTCGAATTTTTTATTATGTATTTTAGTGAGAATCGATGTTCGAATGTTATCAATCTCAAGTAATATATTATTAGGAAAAACTCTGCCCCCTTATAAAGGATCTCTTTCTCTATCTCATTATATATATATATATATATATATATATATATATATATATATATATATATATATATATATAATGAATGTTAGATATTGAGGTAAGTAATACAAAGGCAATTATAATGAGTGAAGCCTATATCTTTAGAGCTTACTATTCATTTTAAGTTTTACGTATCTTCTAATATGTAGGTAATGTGAGTTTTAATGAATTTCTATTGAAAATATAGCTGTTCTTTACTACACATTCTAGCCGTCTCGAAATAAAGACGAAACGTTGGTGAACACATAATACGGTTTGTTCCTTTTTTTATTTTCTCTCTCTCTCTCTCTCTCTCTCTCTCTCTATATATATATATATATATATATATATATATATATATATATACATGTGTGTGTCTGTATTATTATTTGAATAGCAAAATTTTAAAATTAAGAGAAAGAAGTGAACCCTATTCGGATGTTATAAAATAAATAAGTCGGTTAAAAAGAGCGATAGGAGCCCTATATCATCTCTGAAAGTGACACAATGTCCAACGAGCAAGATCGGAAATGCGCCGCTGCAAATGCTTTGTACTGATCCAAGTTATGACAACATGGCCATTGCTAGCACCCTTAAAAATGTAAATGCGGATTACATATATGTATATATTTGTGGGTATGTGTATGTGTGTTTGTTTGTGTATTTATATGTAGTATTAAATAAATGAATATTTATTTATATATTTATTAAAAATCAGTTACACAGTTAATTTTCTTTTCTTGTCGAGCATCGTGTCAGGGCTGTATAAATTAATCCGGTGATTCCTCTAAGTAACAAAAACCGAATGTGTTTACGTAGATTGTTTACATAACTATATTTTCTCACCGTTTCAGCGTTACACTTCTATCGAGCACATTTAAATTAAATAATGACATTAAAAGAGAGAACCTGGATGCTTACTAGACATCATCCTCATTAGTCTTTTGTTTTTCTGTATGATTTATTGCAGAGACCGTTGCACAAGGCTTCTTTTTATTATCATACTAGCGGGGGGGGTGTACCCGGAGATGCCCGGGTGTTTGGAGGTGTGTGTGGTGTTAAATAAAAAAGAACCTGGGGGGATCGAACCCGAAGCCCTGAGGCGAAGTTTGAAAATAAAATCGGCCAGCCAGAATGTGTTAGTGAAAGAAGGTGCGCGGCCGGAAGTCGTCGAGCGTTACGACGACGATGTAGGTTTGTTTGTTAAGCGAAGTAAAAAAAAAAAGAAAACAACGTTAACACTAAGCGGGAAAAATAAACAAAAAACGAACGTAAGGCAAACGAACGATGAAAACAGAAATGAACACGTGAAAAATGGCTTAAATAAGCCTGTTTCGATATTAAAATTTAAAAAATCGAAAAAAAACCATCTCACACCATGATTGGAACCCAAAACGTTTACATAATGAACCAAGGCCTTCATCAACTGAGCTAGAGCGACGTACATGAAGTTTGTTCGGTTTTTCAACTATTTAAAGTAAATCAGGTCACAAGATCATCTGACGCATGCGTACAATCGGTCATTGTCACGAGATGACCGTTTTTGTTGACCTCCCCCTGTCGAAAATTGTCGATTTCGGGGTGAAAAGTTAACGTTTTTTGCCAATTTTTCGATATTTTTCGAGCAAAAGATGGAGCTTCGATGGGATACCTAGTTTGTGAATTTTTATCGCGTCTGTCGAAAGTTTTTAGCAGACATCCAAACATACACAAAAACATACATAATACATACATAAATACATACATTTTCGCTTTTATATATATATATATAGATTATTATTTTTTACGACGGTAAATAATATAATAAAAGGCTTAAAAGACCCACCGTAGACTATTGTTTGAAAGAAAGGTGTTGCTGGTTTGCTACCACATCTCAAACTTTAAAACGTGGAGTGAAACAGTAAACCAAATCATGGCCTTCCCGAAAAGAATAAAAGACTAACATGTTGCCCGACTAAGATCACGGATTTAAAAAATAAGAATATATATTACCCAACACGAAATAAAAATGCCGCTTCAAAAAAAAAAGTGAGAAAAGTACTAGCCTCCAAAGGCAACAGTCTAGATGGGAAAGATAATCAAAATGGGCACTTAATGGCAGCAGAATAGGTTCAAACAAAATAATGAACAGATTCGTGGAGGGAATAGAAACCTCCCATCCAAACAATATCTGTCAGCGTCAAAACAGTCTAATAAAATCATACCAAATTTCCACCACTAACTACAACTAATTATCACTGCTCTATTGTCCCGATGACTATCGTACGCTAATTTACCCTTATCCTCCAGTGACTTCAGGCCTTGATAAATTGTGGCCTCTTGTAAAAATGGGTTTTCACACTTTCCATCATTGACAAATGGTCTACCTCTAAAACAACTACTTATCTGTTAATCCATTCAGAATGTATGTGTTGATAACACCTTAACATAGGTCAGCGTTAATATCAGAATCTTATCTGCTGGATACCTCTCTGTACAGGTTTCTAACCTTCAGGAAATATCAAAGGAAACCAGCCGAAAAAAGTATTTCCCTTGGTCATGAGTCTTAAGCGACGAGAATAACACTTCTAATTGCTTCTTCACTACTTCACTACTTCACTACTTCAAAAGCCGTCGGTACCGGATGATGATAACTTTGTCGCGAAGGAATACTTATAAAAACCATTGCGGTTCAGAGCATAGGGTTGGAGAAAAGATTGTTTGTTTTAAACTGTTTTAATGTGCTTGACTCATTTTATTTATCTCAGCAAATAATCAAAGCAAACAGTTCTCAGATGCAAGTAGATTCTTTGAAAATATATTTCCTATCATTTGAGTAAATAAAACCCATCAAGTTGTATAGCACGCACCATATATATATATATATATATATATATATATATATATATATATATATATATATGTGTGTGTGTGTGTGTGTGTGTGTGTGTGCGGTGTGCTTGTGTGTGTTAGAGTGTGTGTATATATGCGTGTGTGTGTGTTTATAGAACGAGTTTCGACTAGCGATAAGAGGATCGAATTTCGAATCAAAGATTTAATCACCCGTATGTTGCTTGCCCTATTAAGGAAACGTCATGCTAGAAGATAATGGCATCTGAAAGTAATAAATGTTCAGTCATCATTCGTTGGTTAAACTCTATTGTGAGGTAGATCACTAAGCGTGATTTTATAGCTGGTCATAAAAGTATATAACTCGTTAGGCTGTCGATAGCTAGGAATGTATAACAACTTGGTCATTATTCTTTCAAGTATTCAGCCGAAGAGCTTAGTTGTTACAACTGATAAAACAATAATAGGAAGCTCTACTTCATTTATGGTAACAATCTAGATTTTGTGACACTGTCAAACAGCTTGTTTTTGGATTAATGTATATATATATATATATATATATATATATATATATATATATATAAAGATATATATATATATATTTATCTATCTATCTATTTATCTACCTCTCTCTCTATATATATATATGTATGTATCTATCTATTTATCTACCTCTCTCTCTATATATATGTATCTATCTATCTATTTATCTATCTATCTATTTATCTACCTCTCTCTCTCTTTCTCTCTCTCTCTCTCTCTCTATATATATATATATATATGTATTATCAAATAAAAGTCCTTTTTCAATTAAAAAGACTACCCTAAAAACAAGTTAAATCCTACACCCCGGCTTCTAAGTCATGTCAGCTCTGCACATCTCACACTAAAACAATAATTACTTCTCCCCCTAAGGAATAATATAATAAACACCAAAAAGGAAACTAGTCTCTTTTTGTAGACATAAAAAAAATCAAAGATGTAAAATTTAAAATTACTTATACTTTAAATAATTGAGAAAAAATCTCGCCATTTTCAACGATACATTTCATCTTTTACCATATTCTGCACTCTATGTCATTCCATGAACTTTTATTTCCTACGTTTTTTTACTCTCTCTCCCTCTTTCTCTCTCTCTCTCTCTCTGTTGATCGGCCTGCTCTCACCATTCCCGCGTCCTGCTAGAATGCATATGCATGTGCGCATATGTGTCTCTTCCATGTATGTGTTGACCTGGACGTTCATGCTACGACGTGCATATGCGATCTAATGTTTGTTATCATGTCTGCATATTGATATGCTTGTGCATAGATTTATGTGCATATGTACTGAAGTTTGAACGTCGTTTCTTTTTCTTTTTATTTTCTTCTTATTGGTTACACTATAATAGAGTCTACAGGCACCAACCGCCTCTCCCCCCTCAAAGTAACCCTTATTCTTTCCTCAACTCCCGCAACACGCTTAAACTATTGATAAAACTATTTCCAGATTAAGTAATCTTCTCAATTAGTTAACAGCCCCACCAAAACCCTGTTTTTTTTTTTAATACTTCTTCACTTTCTTTGACTATGCTCATGGTGCCATCACACGCTGTCAACTGGCTTACACTTCTTGGCCCTCCCCATTGGCCTTATTACTGTTTTATACAGCGATCATGAAATGAAGTCATCGCCCTCCCCCATTCCTCTGCGTTGAACTCCCTTCAGACTCTTAGAAGAACCCCCCCCCCAGAATTTTACTTTAAAATCTACTCTAGCTAATGTCGACATATAGTGGTCTACAATTGCTACCAAACTTATGATACTTGGTCCGATTTAGTTTGTTTTGATCAAATTCAGATTTTGGCTTCATTTATCTTTTGCCCAAACCCTGAATATCTGTGCATGACCTCGCCCAGACCCGATTCTACTACCATGCAAGAACTTCCCAACACATGAATAGTTTAGTCCCTTTATTTATCTCCTCCCCACCTTTCTCTCCCTCTTTGGCCTAAATTGTCTCCGTCAAATTCACCCATCCCATAACTCACGTTGACCACGGCAACTGACCTTATTCCCGAAAAAGAGATGCATTTCCTATTATTCATTACGTCCCATGGAAGCTGAAAGGCCAAAAGTGTCGCAGATATTCTGTTCCTGTCCCATTCATCTAGTCAAATCTTCCCTCGATTCAGGGATCTAATACAATCTCCGAACAGATTTTTGGTTTTCTCACCACATCTGCACACAATGACATTTCCACCAAGTGTCCATCATGATTTTTTTAAACCCTAAAAACAGCTAATCGCATCCTTTACTGCAGGACATTTACAAGGGCTTTTAACACTTGAATTTACCTGAAGCGGGTTTACTCTTCATTTTCTCCCTTTTCTTTTCCTTTTTTTTTTTTTACAAACACCACTTTGCACTATGTATACATTTTTTTACAAACAATAGTTCACAGTTTATGACCATAATCACGGAATGTAGTTTCAGAAATGAGAAAAACAGCTAATCTTCTAGCCTAGCTATCTATATGTTTTACTAAGTAGTTTTCCTTCTTTTGGAGAGAACAATCCTTACATTCTTTGACACTCCTGGGAATAAAAGCCTATCACATATATATGTGCTTTCTTTACCGAGTAATAAATATTTAAAACTTTTCCTAAAATGTTTTTCAACAGAAATTATCAAACCTACAATATACATATATATATATATATATATATATATATATATATATATATATATATATATATATATATATATGTGTGTGTGTGTGTGTGTGTGTATGTATGTATATATATATATATACACATACACATGAGCGAGTGTGTTCGATTTTGCTTGAGATAGTTGCTTGTCTATCCGCACTGATGAGCTGTAAAACAGCGAAACAGTAGTTATGTAGATGACTATATATATATATATATATATATATATATATATATATATATATCGATTAAGGAAATAGGAATGAATATTTAAACAGCACAAACGAAGAATAAATTTAAATTTAATATTAATATTTATATAGTAATCGCAACCTAATAAAAAAGCTAAGCACGACCAAAATATGAAATAGATCTAGCCATAAGACAAACAAATCAAGACTATTAATTAAAATTTAAAAGCTATAAAATGCAAGCCCCCCCCCCAAAAAAAAAACAAATGTATTATGTTCATATCGCTTTAAGCATGTGAAAATTTGAAAAATTACCGATTCATTTATTCTGTTAATTTTATATTCGGTATGTTTTGCCATTTTAATATGTTTTAACCGACATGAACATTGCAAATGTTATTTTGCATTTGTGCTCCCATTTTATTAAGTGCAGTTTCATCTAATATCGTAACCAGAAAATTCTTATCTCGGCTATATTAGTAATTTTCTATTATCTTCTTTTTTGTGGAAGAAAGAATAGCATTCTTTGAAATTCTGCGGATTAAGGAATTCTTAATAAACGTTTTTTGAGTATTCTGTTGAATAGTATATTTTTTTATATTTTTTTACAGTTATATTGTTCATATATATATATACATATATATATATATATATGTATGTATATATGAACAATATAAATATGTATATATATATATATATATATATATATATATATATATATATATATATATATATGCCCCGTGCCAGAATTATATGCAAATCGATAGTTTTGTCCTAACTCCGATAGTTTCCAATGAAAATTCGTGAAACATCGCACGTTATACGACAACACTAACGCATGAGCAGGTATAATTTTTTTCAGCTGATCTGCGTAATAGCGACCAAATGGCAGCCATTTTGGTGACTTGCATTGTTTTTCAGCGTGCCAACTTTACATGCAAGGTGGGGCGTAAAGGTTCCTTAAGTCAAGCTGAGTAGTCTAAAATTGTTCAAAGGCTCCATAAAAAGATTTCCACCTTATAAGTTGCCAAAGAATTATACCGTGATCATCGTACAATCAAAAAAATATTGTACTAACCCTCAACTTTGCAACGGGCGTCCTGACAAAGGGAAAATTCGTAAGAAGTCATATCTGTCACATCGAACAATGAGCAAGATCAGGAGAGAAGTTCGCCGTAACACACTTAAAACTAGCGAACAAGTTTTTGAAAAAACTGGGGTTCCTGATGTGCCAAATCAACTCGTTGCCATATCCTGAGACGATTGCAAAATTTGGAAAGCCTGAGATCCTCCCTCAGTTGAAAGATATCCACAAGAAAAAGAGGATGGAGTGGGCAAGAGATCACATGAAGGTGAATTTTCAAACGGTTTTGTTCACCGATCAGTGTCGAATGACCCTTGATGGACCCAATGGGTGTAGGGGAGGATGGTACCATAATGCGGGTCAACGTTCTCAAAGGAACAGGCGTTAACATGGAGGTGGTGGTGTGATGTTCTGGGCTGCAATCATTTGCAATGTGCTGGTAGGACCAATAAGAGTAGCAGATGGAGTGAACATTACCGCCAAACTCTACATTGAATTCATTAAGGAACACTTGGAACCCTGGCACAAGAAGAAGAATTTGGCATTTCGGGAAAAAATGGTATTCATGTATGATAATGCACCGTCTCATTGTGCAAGGATATCCACTGAATATTTGGAGAGAGTTTTTGCCAGACATGGTAAAATAATGCGATTGCTAGCCAGTTCTCCAGATTTAAATCTCATCGAAAATCTTTAGACCAACTTGAAACAAAATATTTACTCCGGAGGAAGGCAGTAAAGCTCCAAGGATGATCTCTGTAATGCTATTCTGACTGCTGTCAAAGACTTTCATCAGATGTTTGACATCTTCAATGGACCAAAGGCTTTTTTCTCTCCTCAATAAAAATGGCAATTATATAAGATATGTATTGTACTATGAAACCATATTGAAGTTGTTTGTTATTTATTCTTGTTGTTCTCAATTTACAAATTCCTAGAATAATCAATGTTTCGAGGATCTTTTAGCACTTCACCATATTTTAGCATTGGTTTGCATATAAAGTTGGCACGCTGAAAAATAATGCAAATCACCAAATTTGTTTATTACTGTGCAGATTAGCTTAAAATATTTGACCTGTGCTTGCGTTAGTGTTGCAATATAACGTGCTTAATTTCACAAATTTTCATTGAAAACTATCGGAGTTAGAACAAAAATATCGATTTGCATATAATTCTGGCACGGGGTGTATGCGCGCGCGCGTGCGCGCGTGTGTGTGTGTGTGTGTGTGTGTGTGTGTGTGTGGGTGTGGGTGTGTGTGTGTAAATGTACAGGGTATGAAAAACAAAACAATAAGTTAAATGTATTCTGGCTTAGACAAATTTCTAAGCAGTCTCGTCAGCATTTATTTGTCGATAATTATCAACTCAACTCAATTTTTTTTTCGGTGAGTATGTCTAGCCTCAGAAGGCGTACCTCTTAGGAGTAAGCAGAACGAAACCGACAGCAACGAACCTACTGTGAACTAGATATTTCCTACGTATTCGCGATTGTTACGAACAATATATATTCAAGCCGTGCAATATAAGACAACAATATAGTCCTCCGCAGACTGCTTCACTTTATTGTATCTATCCTGTGTTTATATTCCGACATACACATACTGGTAAGTTTAATAGTGTATAGCGCTTACTAATTTATAAACTTAACTCAACGTTGTGTTTTTATATTTCCTCATCGAATTATCACATGCTTCTTCAGGCTGTATGTGAAATCTTATTTATTTTGAAATCCGGAAATATTGCGTACATCTATTATATAAATCTCACCTGTCCGTTGAAATGTCTGGATGTATCTATGCATGTATCTATGCATGTATGTATGTATGTATGTATGTATGTATGTATGTATGTATGTATAACCTTTCTACAGAGGTGACAAATTTTCACACATTCGGTATCGTTTTGAAGCCTAACCCTTCGGACGAAAAATATTGAAAAATTGGCTAAAGCCATTAATTTCCTCGCCCTCAACTGGACACTTTTCTACAGGGGGGGTCTCTTTTTTCGCTGATATTTTCAAAAGTCATCGCCTCTTTTCGATAACCTAACATTAATAAAAACTTCGCCACTTGCGGTTTGGCGATGGATGCAACGGAAAATAGGTTACGTTTTTTTCATATTCTTTTTCATCTTTGCCGATACAGGTTCGAACCTGCCTGCCTACTACCACTTTTTTTTTGCTTAACTCACAATTCCAAACACTCGAACAACACCGCGTACACTGGCTAGTATTATTATAAAGTTAAAAACATAGAATAGCAAACAGAGGAAGGAATAGTTGTGATATTATATTAGTTTGTTTTTGTGTATTGAGAGAAAAGCATAGAAAATAATGTGAGGAAAAATAAATTAAAAAGAGGTCTTAACAGGAATAAAGTGTTTCGGCAACGTATGATACCACTGGCCTGCGTTATTTATTTATTTTCACAAAGCTCGAAGGTATTTTTTAAGTGATGAATACGTATTTTAGTGCGCGCTAAATCCAAAAACACCATCATTTAATCAATTTTACTGACTCGTATCCCAAATATGTGACCTCATTGAACAAAATTAGTGTGACTTTTAGATCCTGCACAGAAAATTACCCTAGAATCACTTTTCAGATGCTTTACATTTCAAACTTCGCAGACCTGTGTATTGTTAAACGTTTCCACTTGCACAAATGTTTCAATATCTTTTTGGTATCTTACAACCACCCTATACTTGTTCTTGTGCCGTTTCTATCATTTAATTTAGACACTTCCCTCACTTTCCTCACTTCCCTCACTTTCCTCATTTTCTGTCCATATAATTTACTTTCTTCTCTTTCTCTTATTCCTTAACGTTTCCTTTAATCGTATAGTTTTTGGTGTTTTTTTTCCATTATTTAAACACAGAACTTTTCTATTCATTGTTCTCTATCTTACCTATGTTCGTATACACATAGCTACATATCAAAGTAAGCTTGTAATAGATAAATAAATTGATATTTATAGATACATTTAATTGCAAGAGCATATGCCATCGACCATAATAATTTGGGGCATATTTTTCCTCTTACAGAAGTAATACTCAAACTATAATTATACTAAATCGAAAGCTTTATTCTAATTGTGATCAAAAGCCAACGTGTTTTTTTTTAATTCTGGAAACTACATAAAATATAAGACTTACGCTTGCATAATATTAAACAGAATCATATATGCAGGGGTTTTTACTAATTTGTGTTTAATAACCGAGAGTCACATTGAATGCAAATTTGAAAGAGTTAAATTTTAAAATAGATAGCTCTGTCAACTACAATTAGATTGAAATATATTCCCAAGAAACGGTGATTGCATGTATTATTGTTAATCGATATATATATATATATATATATATATATATATATATATATATATATATATATATATATATATACGTATTATTGTACATTCTCCAGAATGATACATATCGAAATTATAATGAAAAACCCGCTCACCCCATCAAAATTCTTATATTTAAAGCTAGATAAATTTAAATCTATCCCTACTTAATAAGATTTAGCCTGTTTTCTGTGTTACAAAATTCATAAGGTCTCATTAATTTATTTGGTGAATTATCTACATAAAATCGCGTCAGAAAAAAAAGCATGAAGCCACTAGAAATGTTTTATGAAAATCGTTCCTGACAAGGCATGAAGCCACTAAAAATTTTATATAGAAATCTTGAAAGTTTTATTGAAATCGCTTCAGAAAAGGCATGAGCAACGTGAAAGTTTTTAATGAAATTTCTCCTGACAAGGGATGCAATCACTTGCTATGTTTCATAAAAATCGCTCCAGACAAAGCATCCATTCACTGAATTTTTTAAAAAATATAAATCAGTCTAGAAATTGCTTGAATCCACTCAATTTTTAAAAATTTAAATCCCTCCAGACACTCCTAAATTTTATATGGGAATCGCTCCATACAAGGCATGAAGCGACTTTAACTGTTATGCAAAATTCGCTCCAGACAAGTCATAAACAACGTGATTTTTTTTAATGAAATTTGCTCTAAACCAGGCATGAAGCAACTTCAAATGTTTTATAGAAATAACCCTAGACAAGGCATGACTCCACTTGAAATTTATTATTGAAATCAACCCAGACAAGACTTGAAACAACTTGAAATGTTTTATGGTAATTGCTTCAGATAATGCGTAAAGGCACTAACATTTTTTTAATGAAAATCGCTGAAGACAAGACATAAAGCCACTTGAAAGTTTCTTTATTGAAATCACTCCAGACAAGGCATGAAGCCACTTGGATGTTTTTTAATTAAAATTGCTCAAGCCAAGGCATGAGGAAACATCAAATTTTACATGAAAATCGCTCCAGATAGGGGATGAAGCCACTAGAAATTTAAAAAAAAGTCGCTTAAGAAAAGACATGAGGCCACATGAAATGTTTTATATAAATCACTCCAGAAAAGGCATGGAATCACTAGAATTTTTTTTTATTGAAAGAGCTCCAGACAAGGCATTCAGCCAGTTGAATTTTTTAATGGAAATCACTCCAGACAAGGCATGACCACATTAGAATTTTTTCATGGAAATCGTTTCTGACAAGAAATTAAGCCACTCAAATGTTTTATAAAAATCGATGCAGAAAAGGCATGAACCCTTTTGAACTTGTTTATTGAAATCGCTCCAGACAAGGCAATAAGCCATTATAAATGCCTCATATGAAGGTGAATTGGGCGAGTTTCTATTGAGGGTCATCCATATTTTTATTTTTTTTAATTTTCAATAATGACGTTTTTCAAAACAGTGTTTTTCAGTAGAGCGGAGAGAAAGTAAATACAGTAATGTGGAATTGTGTAATAAAGCAAAGGTGGTCAAATCACTTACCGTGTCAAAGTATTTATGCTTTAATTTGAAAATTCTGCTGAGATATCTTACAAAAATGACATAATTTTTCTTAAAATGTAAGTGAGGAAGAAAAGGAACCCAGTCATGTTTAAATTTATGATAAAGCAAGGGTTGCCTAAGAATTAACAAAGACAATGCATTCATGTATTAATTTGGAAATCCTAATGAGCAATCTTCTAAAAATTATTTTATTTATTTTTCAAATTATGGTTACTTTGGCGGAAAGAGAAATTATTTCATTTATGTTGTAAAATACCTGTCAAAATTATGTTATATTGTTTTATATATATATTTAAGTCACCCGTCTGAGGGCTGATAAAATTATTTAAAATATGTTTTGTATGGTGTCCGTCCTTGCGAAGGGAAAATTATTTCATATACGTACTGTAAATTACCTATCCTAGGGAAGATATAATTATTTCATAGATGTGTAATACCCGCCCTAGGATAGGTAAAATATTCTTTTGCTTGAAATAGCAAATGGCTCATATACATTAAAAATTCCTCTCTCCAAAAGAATAACAGATTTGTACAAAATCAACGTCAATTTTTTTCATTGTTTATAAGGTCCCGAGCAACGCCGTGTAACCTTGCTAGTTTATTTATAAAATGTGTTTAGATTAGTTAAGGCCAACTATAAAATGACATCAACTCCAACTTTTACTGATTCAATTCTTTAAAAATATCAGTGTTTTTTCTTTTTCTTTTTTATATAAACGCACACGTAAGTGTTTTTGAGTGATCCTCCTTGATTTAAAATCTTACTTTTTACAAACTTGCATTTTATTTCATGTTATTGAAATTTTATCGAAATTAATAGTATAGGTCTTAGCTTTTTTTTTGAAAAATACTTAATTTGAAACCACTATAATCTCTCAAACACTAAAACCATGCATATAAAATCAACAAAACTGTATTTAATATGGCAGGGACGGGCAAATAATTGTTTCGTTTTAGAACACAATTGAACCGTGATACTTTTCCATTTTAGATTTTGATTAACGCCATTATATATAAAAATAAATTTATAAAATCAACAGTAGGTTCTTTACAGTGGAATCCAGACCACAATGTATTGTAGAATAAGTAACTGCGAGGAGACATGTAAAGTTTCTCCCTATCCACAGGGATCATCCTCACTAGTGCAGGCAATACATGGATTTGGTTTTAATATGGGCGATTTTATTTCGATGACAATAAAAATATGTCTATTCCCCATTCAAATCTTTATTTGTTTCACTCTTAACAATGTTTCTACTTTCAATTTCAGGGTACCACATTTATTAATGTCAAATTCCATACAAATACTATTTTCCGAACTTTTTAACACTCCTCACAAGCATACGTATTTGGTGTTATTCTTTGCATACAACGTTAAGTCATCCAGAAATAAATTATTTACCAGGTACAACTTTGTATCGCTAATAACACGCATTTACCTTACGTAAGATAATCGCGAAAGCTACCATACTCCAAACAATCAACAATACCCGCAAGATGTAACCCTACAAAATCCTCTTCTACACTTGAACTTCCCCACGATTCCTCTCCGTTTGAGACTAATGCCACTTTCCATTGTCTAATATTTCTTTCCCAGAATTCGCGTATATTCGTTGAAATTTCAGATTCTTTAATAGAGTCAAATGTGTAAAACCAGATCATATACTTTGCTGTAATCTATCCATCACGTGCATATATTTGTGGATCTTCTCTTACAATCTCGACGAAATTTTCTATCAATTAGGAACTGGTCATTAGTCTCCCTACTATCTCTTCTGCGTTCCTGTTGTTTCGCTGGTAAGATCTCTTGCTTTTCTAGATATAGATATGTCCGATCTGCCAAAATGTCTGTCAGCAGGTTCATCATCAGTAGAAGGCAGGTGATACCCTCGAATGTATGCTTCTGGCAGAGCACAATTCTTCGACGCGTGCTCAATTCAGGAAGTACATGCCCTGTCAGCATTTGAAATGCAATCCTTCAGTGAATGTTCGTAAAGTTTTTAACAAAATCTCTGTAGCGTTCTTTAAATTTTCATAAATTCTTGGCTCACTTTCTCCTTGTTCACATTAACCATTTCTCGGGGTTCCTTTAACTTATTTTACGTGTCATTCCTAAGATCTTCAAAACACAAACAACTTCCATTATATCATTTTTATTTTTTCATTTACGTAATTAGAACGTCGATTAAGTCTTTCGTAGAACTTATTCTGATAGAGATTAAATTACTTATTCTAATGCAAATTAAATTACCTATTCTCTCTGAACTGTTCACCTCTCGTTTAAAATATTTTCACCTTCGCAGTTTTTTCTAGCATCGTTGTTTTAAGACTATTTTACCTCCTTTACTTTCACAGTATACTTTTCATTCCGTTGTTTGAATATCCTTGTCGTCGTCGCAGTCAATTTTATTCTCCGCCCTCTTTCAAGCAAGTTCGCATTCGTTTTTTTGTTAATGTCCTGTTTTATATTTTATCACTTCTTTTCATTTTATTCTGTTTTCTATCTCCTTTCAATCCGTGTGTTCCCGCAACAGAAACAATTCTCTACTACAATCAGATTATTTGTTTCAACAATGTTCTTGCAATTCACATACTACTTAAATGTTGTCTTCCTGCATGTTCCAAGATTTTTGTCGAGTTCATTTAACATGCTTTCATCAGTTATTTTTCCTTCAAACATGACCGCTTTTAGTCTTTCAACGGTCCCACTTACTTTTTCAGTTTTTTTAGCATTTATTCATCAGTTTACCTATTATTAAGCATTGCCTTGTTCCTTGTTTCCTCTCTTATTCCTGCTGATCTATCCAACCCGTCCACTCATTTTCTGTGTTTTCCATAACAATCTGCTCATTTTCCTTTGACGTGTCATAGCCAATTACTTTTGTGTCTATCTGTCCTATTATGACGTCCTATTCAAACCAGGATAATCATCGCTTCCTCCGTATTGATTTTATATGATCACACGTGTACTGTTCTGTTTACCTAAACATTCTTTGCTCTGTCCATTCTCTAAATATATGCTTTCTGTACCACCTAATAGAAATTCTATGTAAATCATAAATACGGCTTCTGTTAAAGCATTCCATGATTACCTTATTAATTTCCATACTCCGCTTTATTTAACAGTTGCAGGATGACGACCGGATCCTCTGTGTTTCTCCAAGATACTCCTACTTTGCATCGGTCCTTCACTATAAGTTCAGATCACAGTCTTATCCTTATTAATAATATTTGATTTGATATTTCATTCATAAGAAGTTAAGTGAATTTTAGCTTACAGAAACACCGGTGTTTTGTTTTTTACAAGCACCATGTCTAGTTTGAAACCAGTGGTTTCCCTTTTCCAAGATGCTAGATCTTATCAGACGCTGTGTCACCAACTGCCCAAAGATACTGGATTTTAAGTGCCTGTTACTCGTCTGAGGCACCTGCTGGGCTTAATGGCTAAACCACATGAGAATAACAGGATATTGTTAGACGCTCTAAATTTGAGCATGCCTTGGGTATACACTCCCACCTCCAGGAATATATCAAACATTTGACTGCTTATCATTATTACAATTATTCTTTTTATTTACTGACTAAAATCTTCAAACATGGATGTTCATTGAAAATACCCGATGGTATCAATGTGTGATTTAAGTCTTTCTACGATTATAGTACTCTCGATTCGTTAAGCATTGCGAACTATTTAGGGTTTGTGCACCAGACGCATATCTTTGATTTCACTCTGTTCCCGACCATTGGCTTTCCCCCTAATATCCCATAAATCTCTGCACCCCTTGTAAGTTCACTTCTCGGTCTTTCAAGACCCTTCGGCACTTCAGGATGATTTTTTATCATATAAGCCGTGGCAAAGACCATGTCGTTATGAGGTTTGAGATCTTATTCGAACGGGGTTGTTATTATTGGAAGTTGTAATATTTGTAGTATAAGTATTATTATTGCCGATTTTATTTTGACAGTCTTCTCGTTACATATGACCATATTCTATCAAAATCTTTTTTCTCAGACCTACTGTACTTTTCGCAACATTCTGGCGATTACCAAATAAACAATCTTCTGAAGCACTTAAACATTGCAATGGTTCTGTTTTTATAAACTTACTTGTCAAGTGTTTTTGTTCCACTCCCTCATGGCTCCTATCAGAAGTACAACATCTGTGTTTTAACTCCCACACTGTTTCTATATCGCTCGCCAAGTCTGGGCACTTTGCGATATTTTCTTTTTAATACATGTCCACATCAGCTGGTATCAATAATTGTTACCTTTTTTTTCCTAACAATATTATTCTTAGTTTTCATATTATTATTAAAATTGTACTACATGATATAATATCAAACAATAACGTAACATTATTTCTCTTCAGCACAGCATTCTCTAACATTTTCGTACCATATTTATTATATTAAAACCCCTAATTTTTATTATATTAACAGCCCTTTGTCTTGTAAAATAACATGGGTCCTTTTCGCAAAATTGCCATGACCTCTCTTCTATAATATTTTACTGAAATTCTCACAACTATTGACGTTATACATTATACATAAAGTTGACACAGGGGACTTTCAGCCTTTTATCAACGAAATTCTTTAAATAACTTGTTCTGAGAAATGGCTCTTGTGCAGTGCATATTACGGCTGCTGTCCTAACCTTCGGATCACATTTTGACAACCATTGCCAGTGTATATTTTCCTTTTTCATCGCCTCTGGAATATCGTTAACGAATTGATCATACATTCCTTTCTGAAGCCATTTCTCTTTCGCTTTTTTTGTTTTTGTAAATTTCTTCCTCTTTTAAACATTATTTTAAACTTCTAAGGAATCGTCCTTTTTTATTTATTTTTTTGTTTCCATATGACCTACTGAAATAACAATTCGAGTAAAAAGTTATATCCATTGCCACAGTTTTTCTCGTCTTCTGTTTAAATCATTCAGACAATTTTCTTGTTATTTAATAATTCCTGCTCTGTACTGAAATATCGCTGTTACCTTTGTGTTTACCGCGGATATTTTGTTTTCAATTTAATATTAACCTAAGAACAACCGTAATCTTGCCTTTTATTCTCTGTAATACATTTTGATACCGTTCAGCTTCTTTTAATTTTATCTAATTCGAAAAGATGTTTTTATTTATTGTCTAACCTTTTTCATCAATCTGCTATTCAAAAGCATTTTTCATTCACTTTCAACAGTTTCCCCTTTTAAATTACAAACCGCCACGCGTCTTTCTGCAAAATTCTATTATTATGCCATTACTGAACATGCGAACAGTTCTCAAAAGCATACTTAATTGGTCTTCATACTTTACATAAAACTTTAAGCCATCCATAAGTAATAAATAATTTGCTCGATACTCGACTTTTTCCCAGGCATAACACGCATTTTTCTTTCTCAATATGGCCACCAAAGATACTATACTCAAGACATACAGCAATATCGATAAGCTGTCTCCTTTAAACATCCCTCTTTTTACAGGAACTGTCGCAAAATTCTCTAATAATTTAATTGTTTTCTACTTCTTACCATGCAATGTCGCATATTTCCTGCTATTCTCAACATTACTAAAGATTTATTTACTACTACGTAGAAATAGATCGTATGTTTTGCAGTAACCTTTCTATGACATAGATAGATTTGTGAGTCTTCGTTTATCCTCCGAAAATATTGTCCTTTCAAAAACTAATCATCTTTGATCTCTGTACTTCCTAGCATAAATCCGTTTTATTCCTCTAGTAAGATTTAAATCTCAGCTGGCAAAATCGCTGATTTAAATTTCCACATAACTGCCACGCAGATGATCGACTAATTGTAATCGAACGTTGTTCCTTTTTTCTGTATAAGTCTGGCAGAGGACTATCTGTGCATGATTGTCCGATTTAGGAATTATAACTATTGTCAAAATTACATCTATTTGAACTGCAAACCTTTTATGCAAGTTTGTATTTTTAATATAGTTTTTTCTAAACAGCATCGATTCTTTAGATTTGGAATGCACGTACATTGTTATTAACTATCTTTTTGCTTATTTTTCTCACATAGTTGGTTTGCTTAGCATTATATTCTATTAAAATATTTACATCGGTCAGCCGTTATGTTTTTCTTTAATAGTCGAAGTATCATTCCCAAACTCTGTAAATATTTATAAATTTGACGCTTCAGTAAATAAATTTGAGCTTTTATAAAATTCCTAGTAAAACTTTCTCTTATTCAAGCAAGACCATATATTATATCCGAATAGTTCATCTTTTCTTTCGTATAGCTTAAGGTTTGCACTGTTTGCTACTATTCTTTGTTTTAGGTTCTTGAGAAAAAAGTTTTAATCCCTTTCTTTCCACTTCACACTTTTAATTATATTGTTTGACTTGCGTATCTTATTCGCACCCAATTTTCATTTCAACCAAGTTTTTTTATAATGGTACACCGTGTAACCCGACGTGTGTGGCTCCTCGACATCAAATCGCCGACCCCCAACGTCGTGTTCCGTGGATTTTTCGTTCGACTGTTCTTCTTATGGCCGGATCGTCCTTTTCCCGTTGGCAACTGTCGATGAGAACACACGCGGTTCATACAATATAAATATGAACAAAGAAAGGAAAAACACAAACGCCAATGTTCACATATAAAGTAGCTGTTAGACTTGTGAGTTTTTGTGTCTTCCCCTGTTCTGTCGATGTTACATTCGTCTATCTCTGTTTCACAATCAACTCTAAATGTCACACTGTAGTCGTTATCAACTCCCATCCGACGTCTAGCGCATCTACTTGTAAACTGTCACTGTCCAACTTCCATCCGCTGCCTAGCGCATCTAGATGTCAACTGACTGTCTTCTCCACGTTGGTATCACAGGTCACCCACCCCACCCTGGCTACCGGAAGCTGCCCTTCCCTGTTTTATCAATAGGTTTCTATTGTCATGGTTGATTGTAGGATATTTCCGATTTCTTTGTTTATCATTAGCTAATTATTTTCTATTTTTAATTGTAGGATATTTCCGATTTCTTTGTTTATTCTAAGCTATTTCCTCTTCCTTTGTCTATTCCGCCCTCTTAGCACTTAGTGTCTCAAATCCATCCCAGGGTATCTTTATATTATCACAACCGTGTCTTAATTTTGCATGTCATATTCAATGTTTCGTTCTTTGGGTTAATCTCTTTTCTCATGACCGTTTTTTTTTTAATTGGAGAGTGTATGTGTCCCAAGAGTGTTTTACTACGTCTAAAGTATTTATTTCGTTGATGATCTGGCATTTTACATACATTATTTTATCATAAATGAATGTTCAGAGTTATTCTGTTTAGTTTCGTAAAATAATTCAATCCCTTCTTTTATCCTTGACTTAAATCCGTTTCAGTCTTTTAATAATATTCCTCTATTTTTTTTTACATTTTCTTTAGCCCCTCATCAAAAGATTCGACATTATTACAACTACTTCGTGCCCTGTTTTATTTTCGTCCTCTGACGTTTTATACACATTTTCTACTTATTTTTACTTATTTTTCCCCATTCATCTGTATGCAATATGATACTATTTTTTCGTCTCATGGGCTCTAATCTAATTCTGATACTGGTTCATTTTCACAATTTCTCTTGTCTGTTCAAACACGCGTCTTTCTGTGTTGTCTTCATTCTGTAAACATACATTGTCGGTATGCTTTGTCATGCTTTTCACTATCATCACAAGGATTGCTTCTGAAGAATCACTCCATGATTACTTTTTTAAATCTCTTTGCTGCATTTGTTCAGAAATTGCTGGATTACTATTGCATACTCGCCGCTATATCAAGAAACCCCTGTTAGGTAGGTGCCCTTCACCTTGAGTTTCAGACTAATTTACACCGTTGTTCTCAATACGTTTATTTGATATTTAATTCATAGTGATTTTTGATGTACACAAAAACCTTTTTTTTCTGGGACACCATCACTAGCCAATTTCTTACCAATTGCCATTTCCGTTACACATGATTTTACGCGCCAAATGCTATCACGTATTTTGAGGATATGAATATATTACTGTTGACACCATAGGAGTTGCTAAAGAGAAATTATAGTCAGCGCTCAACTGTCTAAAAGACTCTGAATTCAAAATTAAAGCTGGGGTTTATTCCATATATTTTACTATTGATGGATGAAAAGTGAATATGGCAACCGTTAGATCATTCTTCTTCTTTTTCTTCTTCTTCTTCTTTATTATTATTATTATTATTATGATTATTATTATTATTAATAATAATAATAATAATAATAATAATAATAATAATAATAATGGCTCATATGGAGCTTTCACACAAGTCATCAAAGATCTAATTGAACACCTGTGGTGTTCCCTCGATGCTGAATAACAAAAAATCTCCCCAGACGTCCAGCACTCTTCACGCATTTGCAAATAAATTTGCGTTATCGCAACATCCTCTCACCACCAAGTTCTCGCTGGCAGCGGCCATTGATCTATACTGGAATTTGAGTGGCACTAAGCCTGCTCAAGGTCCCAGATCTCTTCGCGCTTGTCCAGCGGAGATCTGGTCTACGCTCTCTTCTCGGTCTTTCCATCCTCCTTGACCCTTCTCGGCTATTTGGTATCACCCTTTTTTGGGGGGGTAATGAATGGAAAATGGGAGAGGATGCATGATGGATATGCTAAACTTGTTGATATGCAGCTTCAGTGTTCTTCGTTCCCTGTAACGGTTCTTCCTGTTTTGCCGCTGCACATTTTGTCTGGCTCACACATATGGTTCATGTGTATCATTCTCCGCATTCAAGGGGGTTTCTTAATATTTCCGCCTTTTTCATTATCGTTAGTCGTTTTATCTTTGCAGCCATTCCTCTGATTCTTTTTCTCACATTCTTTTTTCAAAGTTTTACGGAATTGTTCCTACTATTATAGGTATTATTTTGATTTTCTTCATCATCCCGATCCTTTTTCACTCTTTGGCTAGCTCTGTGTGTTTGTTCTGTTGCTCCTTTTCTTTCATATTCACCTGTGGTCAGCTGGGACAACCCAATCTACGATTGACAGAATTTTTCTTTCTTGTTAATTATTACAACATTTGATATTCTTGCTTGGGTGGGCTTGTCCGTCTGTATGTCCATGTCCCATAGGATTTTGTGATGTTCGTTTTCAAGTACTATTACGGACTTATGATTGTACCGTTTGTCTGTATGTTCAAGATGCAGTTGTTTGTGTAATTCCCAATATACTGCCTTCCCCATTTGGTCGTTCCTGTTTTTGTATTCCTTTTGGGCCAGTTTGCTGCATTAACTTACTATATGGTTTATCGTTTCGTCTCTTTGTCCACAGTCTGCATTAGCTGTTTTCTTTTGTTTTATCGATATTTTCTTTGATATGGTTGGTTCTTAACGAGGTATCTTGTGCTGTAGCTATTAGGAATTCAGTTTCTCGGGTTACATGTCCTTTTCGCATCCATATCCAAGTGTTTTCGTTATTCTATTATTTTTTTTTCATTCTTAGGAATTTTCCGTGTATTTGTTTTTCTTCCCATTTTTCTTTTCTTGTTTTGACATTTGTCTCTGTTTCTGGTTTTATTTTTTAGGGGTTCTCGTTGCCGTAATAATAATAATAATAATAATAATAATAATAATAATAATAATAATAATAATAATTAGTATTAGTAGTATTAGTATTATTTCGTTTATCATACATGTTCTGTAGCTTCCGATTCGTAATAGCATCCTCCCTCAAAGCAAGTACGTATGACATATTTGGCAAATATAAAAATCAAGCACTTAGTCATGTTGTTTTCCATTATGAATTTATGTACTGTTTTTATTTTCACGAAATTTACCCTTGACTACGCGCCCTTCACTAATCATACGAGGCAAACCTATTTCTACAGGCAGACATCGCATGTAATTGTCTATTTCCGTCGGTTTGTTGCACACAAACTTTCCCTTATCTTTGCTGTGACCATTCACCTAGGAAATACTGCTATTGTTTTTTTGTGTGTGGAGCAAGTAAGGCATAATATTTTTAAATATAATTTTATGTACAACATTGAAAAAACATTAATCAACCCTATATTTATTTAAAATAACTATAGAGTTCGCTGTATAAATATTTACAATGATAAAATTAAATTAAAGACAAGTAGAGAATTACAATGAATATTTAAGTTATATTAGAAAAAAGTAGAATAGATGAGGCGAGCATACAGTATAAAATCACCTTTCAATTATTATCGGTACTTTCTTAGGAAGAGTGCAGAAATAGTTTTGTTATCATGATGCTACCAAAACACGCGCCCCTTTTTTTGAGGTGACATTGTAGTTATTTCTATACTATTTTCATCCTATATTTTAAAGTATTAAATTCTCATTTTTTCATGAATTGTTAACGGATTAATGAAGGCATGCATTTAATATTCCCCTCGTCAATTATTAAACTAAATACATCCATCATTAAAGATACCAACTGTAATTGCTAAATGTAATGATGATTGATTTTATATTCAAATTTTACACATTTTTAAATTTTATTATGCCTTCTATTTTCATCTTCTTAATCAAGTCCACAAAAAAAACGCTTATTCTCCATCGATCATGTGAACCATTTTAGATAAGTAATCGACTTTATGGACAATACGAGACACAATACATATAACCTTATTTAAAAGATGATTTTTATTTTCGTTTAGAAAGTGGTGGACGGATGTTTGTTTAAAAATATTCATTTGAGACACTTACTTATGGACACCGCTCCCGTGGGTCGATCGGTAGAACTGCTATCAACGCGATGGTTATCGGCTTGGGAGAGGTGCTAATCTAGCGACACTAATGAGTTGTGATACAACGAAACATGACTGTATGTCGATGCCTATATATATATATATATATATATATAGGCTGACCCCCAAAAATCAAAAGCTAAATGAAGGCCATCTAGAACATATGCTGTAGAACGGGGAAAAAAGACCCTAGTGTTTAGATTTGATGTTTTGAATATAATAAACTAGTTATCACCAAAGTTTCATTTTATTAGGACAAAACACTAAAAAACGGGGACTAATTAGAGTTGGACCCGTTTTTTTTGGGGGGGGTCATCCTGTATATATATATATATATATATATATATATATATATATATATATATATATATATATATATATGGATTTTTTATCAATGGATGGATCTTTTAATAACACTAATACCAAAAATAAAATTCGCAGCACACACACAGCAACGTTATATTGCTTTAACTAATATTACTGATCATAACACTATTGATAAGAAGAAAATGAAGAAACTATAGATTAGAAGAAGGAGACGCTTTGGCAATTCACGAGCTGCTCTAGGGATTTTCGACGATCGAGGACTTTTTGATATCAGTTACATATAATTTCCAATATTATCTATTTGTGCTCTGCAGATAAGGTCTCAAATGAATCAATCTTACTGAGTATTACTGCCCAGATTCGAGTAAAACACAGTATGATGCCAATCTTAGTTTGAGTCATGGGACCATTAAAAAATAAAAGTGATGAAATAACGAAAGAGTCAAAATTAAATCTACTTGCATCGAGAAACCTTAGCCACACTTTATTATAAAAATTTCATGACACCAAAAGCCCTATGCCTGTGGAATGAGAAAATTGTAATCAATTGCAATGTTAGAGTCCTTCAAAGAACTGCCGTGTTGAGAATCGCCAGAGCCTTTCGGAAAGAACTGGATGATCTAGGAAAATAATATGCAGATAGCATATAATTATTTATCATGATCAGCATATCAGCATTAAATCGGTAATAACAACCACTAGACATAAGATTGAACAACAAAAAATAATCCCAATAATACTAGCATAAATATAAAATAATAATAATAATAATAATAATAATAATAATAATAATAATAATAATAATAAGCAGAAGAAGAAGAAGAAGAAGAAGAAACCTTACGTTCACAGAAAACATGAATTGGAACGGATACATTGACAGCATAGCCAAGGCTAGCTGTTGCGAAGAAAGTGGCCCCTCTCTCTAACGTGATAGAAAGCTACTTACCTCTGAAAGTATCCTATCCCTCTATAAGGCAACCTTTCGCGCATGAATGGAGTACTGGTGTCGCATTTGGGCTGGGACATCTGCTTATAATCTCTCACTCCTGTTCAGGGTACAAAAAAGAGTCTCCAACCTAATAGGCCCTGAACTGTCATCTTAACTTCAGCCTCTGTCCCATCGGCGAAATGTTGCATCCTTCTGCCTGTTCTATCTACAAATATTTTAATGCTGGATGCTCTGAGGAACTACAAACAATTGTGCGTCCTCGACGTAGAAACCCCCGACAAACCAGACAAGCAGTTAATCCCACCCCCTACAGAGTAGAGATAGCCTTCTACTCCAATAGCTTCTTCCCTAGAACTGCTAGATTTTGTAAATCCCTTCCGGGATTCTGATTTCAGAAGTTCGAGTGTAATGTGAACAGACATCTTGCTGCTCAGATCCCTTCATATTATCTCTACAACTTATGTCCTCGATAGTAGCCCCCTACTTCAAAGTGGCGCCTTGTCTTATTTGGGGTGAAAACTGAATAAAAAACAAAGCGAATGCATCAATAGACACGATCAAGTTAGAACATCAGTACCCTGGGAATTATACAAACTGCTACATTTTTAACATCAATAAGAGTAAGATCACTATGACCAATCCCGAAAAAAATTGAAAAAAGAATAAGTCAGATTAGAATCAGAAGACTGACTGAAAAGATAGAATGGATAAAATATATTCCAAGAGCTGAAATAATTTAAAAAAATAAAAAATAAAAAATCTAGAATTCGGAGATTATCGAACATATGAGAACTGCTATAAAATTTAAACATTGGCATTGAAGATCCCAACATTGTAGTTTGCAGGGAAGCAATCTATTTGTAATGTTTTCTGCTCACGAAGAATTCTCGGAAAGTAACTTTGTAGATGAAAACCAGCCTTTACTCTATATCCACCGAAAGACATGGGAAAGTTAAATATCTTGTACAGAAGGGCAATTGATAGAAGGTCATTAGAACTGTCTCCATTGAAATAAATATAAATTAATGAGAGACTTACAACAGCCTCTAGTGAAAAAATAATAGAGGAGATAATCTCACTAAATCGCGAATTCATTTATATTTAGTTTCCTTCACAGATGTGATATCATTCCTCTATTCCAACTCAATAAAGATCTTGTTTCTCTAATAATATAGAAAGAATACCTGTTACCAATAAAATAAAAACTCCCAAGATTATTGAGGAAACCGCATACCGCATTCTGAACTTATCGGATAGATATCACTGCAGACCAAAAAAGGAAGATAAGGATAAGCAGCGTTAATTAAAATGTCGATCACAATTATCTGACTGGAATTAAGTTGGCTAATTGTTAGCATAGTTAACGAAGGTTCTGAGAATAAAATAATATCAAACAAAAAAGCAAGCAAACAAAAATTTATTCGCAAATTGAAGGCAATTTAGAGATAGATAATTAATATTCTAAGGAGAACAAATTTTCATTGGAAAACATAATGAAACCATGATTCAAGGGAAAATCAAGGTTCTATCATGAACGAACAAATATTGGTAGCGCGTAGCATAATATTTTTTAATTATTTATAAGTGTTCGAACTAATAGAACCCCTGGTAATTACACAGTTTTGTAACTACTTAATTTTCGTTAAGCTTACTGCAACATTACTTTATATCAGTCAGGTCGTTGCAAACAATTTTGCCTGTTTATAAAGGAGGTCTTTTGTCTTTTATTTCATGCATATAGTTATTACTCATATATATATATATATATATATATATATATATATATATATATATATATATATATACATATATATAATTTAATTTGAAAGTTATTAAGCGCGATTTATAGTTTTCTGAAATAATCTAACCTATCTTTACTCTAAAATGATTTTATTTATCAACTGAACCGATACACATTTCAAACCATAATAATATTCTACTCACCAAAACACTTTCAAGAAGTATTTTCTCAAGAAATCTTGCTCTATGGTCTTTATTCTCCTGATCAAAATCTTTGCGATTATCGCCTACTTTATGGATTATAAACCATTTAAATGCCTTTAGTTTAACATCATATTTTACATTAAAACCTAAATAATTTTACAACCCACTCATGTTCAATCTTCCTCGCAGGTGTAATCAAGTTAAAAGAACAAAGTCGTTATTTTTATGAATAAATAATTTAAAAACAAGTAATTTTTCATCGCCAGGTTGAAACTCGAAATCATCAAAAATTTGTCCACATATATATATATATATATATATATATATATATATATATATATACTTATATAGAATCATAAAACATTATGGTGATATACGGTTTTCATTTATTTATTGCTTGCTAAATTTTGCATTTGGTCTATATTAATGATCTTCCAAATCACATCCTTACATCATTCGTAGACATTTAACTGATGACACTACCAATTCTTTCTTCTCTTATGTTGAGCGCTTGGTAAAATAGGGGGGAACGTGGCTGGTTACTTTTAATGCATCTAAAAGCAAGCCTTTATCTTTACATCATCAACGCTCTCATCCTCATCTGGCATCAATTGAAATAAATGGCTCTCGTCTTGGGAAGACCTCATATTTTTACAAGCCTCTGGATTTGACATTTACTCCTGATCTAAAATGGAACACGTACACTAAATCTGTTGCCAAGGCAACTGAAAAAATGGTGGGATCTTTCTATCGATCCAGTAGATATCTAAATGCTGATGCAATTCTCCATCTAATTAAGAGCCAGGTAGTCCAAGGATGGAGTACTGTTGCCACCTCTGGACAGGAGCTGCGAGAAAGAACTTATCCTGCCTTGATAGATTTCAAAATATACTTCATAGCATCATAGGAGATGTCATATTCTCTTCCCTGCAACCTCTATCTCACAGAAGAGATGTTCCTAGTTTGCCGCTGCTTTATCGTTGTTTACATGCCAAGTGCTCGACTGAGCTTCAACCTATGGTCCTTCCTCGCCAAACTTTCACAAGAAACACTCGTCTAGCTGTAAACACTCTCAATAATCCCCCCTACTCTTTTTCTGTGCCTAAACCTAAACGTAGATTCCATGAACAAAACTGCACACCTGTGGAACTGTCTTCCGTTATCATGCTTTCCAACTGACTAAAATCCGATTGTCTTTAAGTCCAACGTAAACAAGTTTTTGATGAGCCGTTCCACTAAAGTTAACACATTTACCGAATTTGCATTACTAACGATTACTATTTGTCCAATTGACTACTGCGCACTCTTTACTCTTTTTCTCGAGTGACCTCTGGCCTTGATAAGTGGCGATGCCTATGTAAAAAAAATTAATAAACATTTCTTTACTATAATTTCGCTGACGTGCTTTAAATTTGTACCTTTTCTTTGTTTTATGTGTTATACATACGTAGCTTCTGTAAAGTATATGCGTTATATAGCGTGGACTATATAAAATATGAATGTAAAATTGTACCAAAGACAAGTTTGTCACGCTTACAGTCAAGCATGGTGGTGAAGATGTAATGGTCTGGGTCTGCATGAGTGCTGCAGGTAATGGAGCGTTATATTTACTTGAGGGAAATGTGAACTCTAAAATGTACTGTCAACTACTGCAGCAGAGCATAATCTCCTCCTTCCAAGACGGGATCGCCGGGCAGTGTTCCAGAATGACAATGACCCAAAACACACATCCAAGACAACCTCTGCTTTTCTTAAGAGGCTGTTGATAAAGGTGATGGACTGACCATACTTGTCTCCAGACTTGAACCCAATAGAACATCTATGGGACATCCTCAAGCAGAAGGTGGAGGTGCGCAAAGTCTCAAATATCCGCCAGCTCCGTAACGTCGTAATTGAAGAGTGGAAAAGCATTCCCATGGTTATATGTGAAGCTCTCGTAAACTCCATGCCCAGAGGATTAAAGGCAGTTTGGTATAATGATGGTGGCCACACAAAATATTGAGAGTTGAATTGTTGTATGTGAATATTGAACACTTTTCGTAAGGGGTGTACTCACTTTTGTTGCCAGGGATTTAGGTTTTATTGGCTATATGTTGTAGTTATTTTGAGGGGAAAATAAACTAACTCTGTTATATATGTTGCGGACAGACTACTTTTAATTGTGTAAAAAAAACAAAAACAATTTTCAGTGTTGACCCATAAAGAGATACTTAAATATTTGAAGAAATGTGAAGGGTGTACTCGCTTTTGTTACACACACACAGAAAGAGAGAGAGAGAGAGAGAGAGAGAGAGAGAGAATGAGAAAGAGAGTTGCTAAATCTTAGATATTTTAATTAATTTTCAGCCCTAATAAAATCCACTACAGCCCTTGCTAGACAGTTTCTTTGTGGTGTAAACTATATTCACGTATATTAATAACATTACTTACATTTTCGCTCATATTTAAGTGCGTAAATTTATCAAAATATTGAGGAATACAACAATATTATGAATCTGTTCTGGAACAGGAAGTAAAGTCACACTAAACAAATAAGTTTTATTCAAGAACAAAATACGTATACGCAATCCAATTAAACGCTTAATATGTCTGTGAACTAAGCAGTTTGATTGATATCGATGGCGGTGTTACGCTTAATCTGTACAATACAAAATAATTGGTTTTGAAGCAAATCTAATAAATTACCCAGGAAACATAATTTTTGTTCTTGAATAAAATGATCTCTCCAAATTTCAATGTATTAGTTAAATATTTCATTATTAAAAGCTTGTTAGGCATGATATATTCCATGTAAACAAACATAAATACAACACATAAACACACACACACAAACACACACACACACACACACACATATATATATATATATATAACTTAGTAATGCTTATGTCAGCATCTATATGAACTCAGTTCGTATTGTTGAGCGCTGTTGAAGTTAAAAGTCGGTTACTTAAGCTTACACGCGCAGATCATAATATCAGCATCATTAGATAACTACCATCGTCTTGGTATATAAAAAAATAAATGTTTTAATTTAAATTGTAGTTCACGGGTTCAATGTTGGCCGTGTGGGTTTGTTCCTTGCTATTGGAGTCAGAGATCGCTTCGTTGTCGGGTCGAATCTCCCAACCGGCTGTAATCGTGCCAGCCTGCACTGATGATTCCCGAAATTATGAAATACTAGTGCCTGTAGGTATTAAGAAATAATTATAGTCATCCCTGTATACAATAAAAACGTCGCAGTGTTTCCCCTCTGGATCAAAATACCATATGGGTTACAACAACTGATGCCACATAAAAATGTATTATGTCTACACTATTAGCCACTATCTAATATAACCATATACCGAAATTCTGACACATACATTCGTTATAATAAAACCCTAGATTTTATCCTAGGAGTTATATCATTACTTCCGCGATTAGCATTAGAGGAATTAGTTCCTACTTTTCCCACTAATTCATAACTTCTCTCACTGTCCCCACTCTTCATCGCGTAAAATTACACACATTAGCCTAATATTCTCCCTACACCCATATTAAATGCATAATGAACTAATAGTAATATAGTTCACTTTCAGTTCGCTGATTCAGAAAATGATTACTTCACCATTATTAAGTTCCACCATTTCTCATTGGCTGCCAGCTGTATTTCTCTTATTTCAGTATTTAAACCTTCCCCAAAAGGAACGAACACTTGTGTGTCACAACATGGCGTCTGCGAGACAAGCGTTGCGCCAAATTGTTAGACACACACACACACACTCGAGACCACCATTAAAGGTATATTATTTACTTTTTGGGCGCTAGTATATATTTTAACAAATCAACCGTTAAATTCTTACCAATTGGCTACAATTTAGTTTGTATTTAATTCGTCATCTACTATCCATCTTTCTCTCTCGCGCGCTCTCTCACATTCTATATATCTCTTAAAAACTTACAGCGCTATTCACTCTCTTAAGCATGAATTCACGAAATATTCCTTTTATTCGTTATTATATTCAACCATAACTTTTGTCTTTTTATACTTTTAATTATATAAAGTGGGATGGCTGATTTTTCGCTAGCTGCTATAAAAACCAAACAAATCGACGTGCTGCTCCCCTCTTTCTCACACACACTCTCTCTCTCTCTCTCTCTCTCTCTCTCTCTATATATATATATATATATATATATATATATATATATAAAATAAAACTTGAAGAAATATTCCTTTCATTTGCTCTTATATTCACCAATAACTTTTGTCATTTTTTATACTATTTTATTATACAGAGTTGGGCGTTTGATTTTTCGCCAGAACGACATACTCCTCCTTTCTCTCTCTCTCTCTCTCTCTCTCTCTCTCTCTCTCTCTCTCTCTCTCTCTCTCTCTCTCTGTCTCTCTCTCAAAACATTTGAGAAATATTCCTTTTACAGGTTAATCAAGACATTAAAATATGAAACTATCAAATAAAAGTTATATTGTACTTATTTTTCTTGAAAAAAACACTACACTTAATTTGATCTAGTAATTTTCTTTTTTACAACGAAAGAAATAATATTTGTTATGATCCCGCGATCAAATTTAGTGAATTTTTTTTCGAAGGACTTCATTCCATATGAATACGTACAATATATTTTCTTCTAATATTTACATTTTAATAAGTATTGATTAAATTGTATAGTACCCTTTAAAAAAAAGTAACGTGCAGTATGAACTAGATACATACACACATTAAGTTAAGGTACGCGAAACAATTATATATAAAAGTAGATGTAATTTGTTATGTTACCCGTCTAACTGCATGGTGTCCCCATTCAGTAAAACTTCTATCTGTTTATATTGGATTTTATGATTTTCTTAGATACATAAAAAGTATATATATATATATATATATATATATATATATATACATATTTATATATATATGTGTGTGGGGGGGTGCGTGTATTACATTATAAAATTATTATATTGACAAATCTTTGCACGGATGACACGCGAGAAATTAGCTGTAGCAAAATTGACACAACTATTTTCACCACGCACATTAATAATGTACTGAGCATTATTGAATTAAATACTAGAACATGTATACGTAAAAATATTGTATAATATTTGATCTTGTGTGGAACAATATAATTAAGCTACGACTATTATTATTATTATTGTTATTATTATTAATAGTAATAATAATAATAATAATAATAATAATAATAATAATAATAATATAAATAATAATAATATTAATAATAATAACAATAATAATAATATATACAAATAAAGAGAGGAAACGTGTATTTTGTTGGTGATATTATTATCTCACTTTAAATTAATTTCGAGTGTAAATATATTCATAATTCTTGTGATGTTTTATGAATGTAGGAAGTGTTTTTTTGGTGTTTTGGCTACAATTTAATTTTCAATTAAATTTCAATTTGGAATATTTTGGCAGAAAAAAGTGTTTCCCTTATATTCGATGCTTTTTCCATGACTAGTGATGAATTTTCTATAAAGCTCTATTAAATTTTATGAGATATACGAGCTTATACGAAACTAAACACAACCAGTAAAAACTATTGCACTACTTTGCTTAGAGAGTCGAAAGCTTCATATATAGTTATTTGTCTCATTTAATAAAAACTCCTCTACAATGTAAATTAATAGCTCATCCTTGACACTGTTCGTAACAAGTATCTAATGACTTCGTATAATTAAATAAATGGCGCATCGACACATAGACCAGGGAAACACAAGCAAACTGAAAATAACGCCCTTTGTCTTCTTTGTAACTATATAGTTGCTTCTTTATTTGGGATGTAATATACGTGTAAATCAATGAGGCCCAGGGGATATGAGACTCTAGGGTGTTCTCCTGTTAGTACCGTTCATAATAAATGCTATTTTATTCGATTCCACGTGTAAACTAATCTAAATTTTATCATACAATTCCGCGTTCTCTAATCATGTAATTTTTGTTAAGTTTTCTGCGTTAATGACTACTTTTATTTTAAACACTTACACAAAG